>NC_057713.1:7495348-7516537 GCF_004010195.1 Chiloscyllium plagiosum
TTGGAATGGCGAAGGATGAGGGGTGACTTGATAGAGGTTTATGAGATGATCAGAGGAATAGATTGAGTCGACAGTCAGAAACTTTTTCTTCGGGTGCAACAGAGTGTTACAATTGGACATAAATTTAAGGTGAAGGGTGGAAGGTATAGGGGGGATGTCAGGGGTGGGTTCTTTACCCAGAGAGTGGTGTGGGCATGGAATGCGCTGCCTGTGGGAGTGGTAGAGTCAGAATCTTTGGTGACCTTTAAGCGGCAATTGGATAGGTACATGGATGGGTGCTTAAGCTAGGACATATGTTCGGCACAACATCGTGGGCCGAAGGGCCTGTTCTGTGCTGTATTGTTCTATGTTCTATGAAGATGTGTTTAGTAGGCTAAAGGATATTAAGGTGGACAATTTGCCAGAACCGGATGGGATCTATCCCAGGTTGCTGAGGGAGGCGAGAGAAGAAATAGCTGGGGCCATGACAGATATCTTTGTAGCATCCTTAAACACAGGTGAAATGCCGGAAGACTGGAGAGTTGCTAATGTTGTCCTCCTGTACAAGAAGGGTAATAGGGATAACTACAGACCAGTGAGCCTAACACCAGTGGTGGGAAATTTGCTGGAGAAGGTGCTGAGGGATAAAATCTATTAAAGTTTGGAAGAAAATGGGCTTATCAGAGATGGGCAACATGGTTTTGTGCAGGGGAGATCGTGCTTTACCAACTCAATAGACTTCTTTGAGAAGTGACCAAGTTGATAGATGAAAGAAGGGCTGTAGATGTCATATACATGGACTTTAGTAAGGTGTTTGATAAAGTTTCCTATGGTAAATTAATGGAGAAAGTGAAATCAAATGGTGTGCAGGGTTTTCTAGCTAGGTGGATAAAGAACTGGCTGAGCAACAGTAGACAGAGTAGTAGTAGTTGAAGGGAGTTTCTCAAAATTGAGAAAGGTGACCAGTAGTGTTCCACTGGGCTCAGTGCTGGGGCCACTGTTGTCTGTGATATACATAAATGATCTGGAAGAGGGCATTAGTGGTCCGATCAGTAAGTTTGGAGATGAAATGAAGATTGGTGGAGTAGCAGAAAGCATAGGGGATGGTCAAAGAGTACAGGAGAATATAGATAGACTGGAGAGTTGGGCGGAGAAGTGGCAAATGAGTTCAATCCGAGCAAATGTGAGGTGATGCATTTTGGGAGGTCTAATTCTAGAGCGAACTATACGTAAAGAGAAAAGTTGATGAGCAGAGCGATCTGGGAATTCAGGTCCATTGTGCACTGAAGGTAGCTGCACAAGTGGATAGAATGGTCAAGAAGGCATATGGTATGCTTGCCTTCATCGGACACCGTATTGAGTATAAGAGCTGGCAGGTCATGTTAAAATTGTACAAGACTTTGGTTCGGCCGCATTTAGAATACTGTGTACAGTTCTGGTCGCCACTTTACCAAAATGATGTGGTTGCTTTGGAGAGGTGCAGAGAAGGTTTATGAGAATGTCGCCTGGTATGGAAGATGCTAGCTATGAAGAGGAGCTGAGTAGGTTAGGATTGTTTTCAAAAGAAAAAAAGAAATTGTGGGGGGACCTGATTGAGGTCTATAAAATCATGAAGGGTATAGGTAGGGTAGATAGAGATCAGCTTTTTCCCAGGGTGAGGGATTCAATAACGAGAGGTCACGCATTCAAGGTGAGGGGAGAAAAGGTTTGAGGAGGATACACACGGAAAGTACATTACACAGAGGATGATAGGTGCCTGGAATGCGGTGCCAGCAGATGTAGTAGAGGCAGGCATGGTAGATTCATTTAAGGACAGACGCATGAGGTGGTGGGAACCAGAGGGATACAGATGCTTAGGAATTAGGCGATAAGTTTAGACAGTGGATTTGGATCGGCACAGGCTTGGAGGGCCGAAGGGCCTGTTCCTGGGCTGTAAAGTTTTTTTGTTCTTTGTAAATCTCTAGTGGTGGGGTCTGTTTGTAGGTGGAGGATAATGCGATGTATGCAGAGATTGGTGGGGTGGAAGGGGAGGACCGGGGATTCTGTCCTTGTTGCGGTTGGAGGGGTGGGGTTCAAGGGGGGACGGGAAGTGTCTTGAGTAACCTGTGGTACTGAACTATTTCAGAGGACTGTGAAACTTTGTAGATGAACATTGATAGTTTGAATGAGTGGGCAAAGGTCTGGCAGATGGAATACAATGTTAATAAATGTGAAGCCATCCATTTTGGTAGAAATAACAGTAAAAAGGACTATTACTTGAATGGTAAAAAGTTGCAGCATGCTGCTATTCAGAGGGACCTGGGTGTCCTTGTGAATGAATCACGGAAGGTTGGTCTTCAGGTACAACAGGCAATTAGGAAAGCAAATGAAATTTAGTCATTCATTGCGAAAGGGGTTGACTTTAAAAGCAGGGAGGTTATGTTGCAGTTGTATATGGTGCTGGTGAGGCTACACCTAGACTACTGCATGCAGTTTTTGTCTCCTTACTTGAGAAAGGATGTACTGGCACTAGAGGGGGTGCAGAGGTAGTTCACCAGGTTGAACCCAGAGTTGAGGGGGTTAGCTTATGAGTGACTGAGTAGACTGGGATTATATCCATTGGAATTTAGAAGAATGGGGGGGGGGGGTTCTTATAGAAAGATTAAAAAATTATGAAGGGAATTGATAAGATAGTTGTAGTGTGGATGTTTCCACTGGCAGGTGAAAGTAGGACAAAAGGGTATAGCCCTAAAATTAGGGGGAGCAGATTTGGACTGAATTAAGAAGGGACTTCTTCACCCAGAGGGTTGTGAATCTATGGAACTCACTGCCCAGTGAAGTAGTTGACACTACTTCAGTAAATGTTTTTAAAGCTAAGATAGATTTTTTTGAACAATGAAGAAATTAAGGGTCACAGTGAGAGAGTGGGTAAGTGAAGCTGAGGCCTCAAAAACATCAGCCATGATTTTATTGAATGGCAGAGCAGGCTCGAAGGGCCAGATGGCCTACTCCTGCTCCTAGTTCTTATGTTCTTGAACACTGTCAATGTACGTATACCATTTGGACTGCAACAGTTCAAGACGACAGCTGACCATCACTTCATTAAGGACACTTGGAGATGGGCAATAAATGCTAGACCAACCAACTATGTCCACATTTGTGAAAGAACTTCTAAAAATAGCCAAACTGTGTCAAAACAGTCTGAGCTACCTTAATGCCTTGCAAAATGTCATTTAAAGTAGAAAATACTCAAATTCCAGTAAGTATTTGGCAACTGGCTGGAAATGTTAAATAATTATCTTTATAATATAAAAACAAAAATTAAGTGGCTACAAGAGCAAATCAAAGCCTGGGAATACTGCAGTGGGTAACTCACCGCCTGACTCCCTAAAACCTCTGCACCATTTACAAAGGCACAATTCAGGAGTGTGATAAAATATTCCCCGCTTGCTTGGATGAGTACAGCTCCAACAATACTACAGAAAGATGGTTGTAGTTGTTGGATAACAGTCATCTTAACTCCAGGAAATCTCTGCAGGAGTTCCTCAGGGTAGTTTCCTAAGCCCAACCATCTTCAGCTGCTTCTCTCCATCATAAAGTCTGAAGTGGGGATGATCACATGATATATAACACCATTCGCTGATACTGATTTAGTAAATGTAGCAAGATCTGAACAATATCCATGCTAGATTACATGGCTATCTCTCCAAAAACCTTGACGCAATTTGGATTTAGTTGAAAAATTTCATCCATATAACTAATAACACTGTCCAAAGATGTAGGAGTTTTTATAATCTAGTAATTTCAGGTGCATGTTTGCTTTCAAAATTATAACCTAGTTTTCTTTTTTTTGTCAGTCATGAATTACTTGGTTACAAATTTACCTTTGAATCACAAAATTCAAGTTAGAAGTCCCACTCTAGGGCTTATACATAAAAATCAGGGCCAACATTCCAGTGCAGTACTGAGTGAGTAGTGCATAATCTTTCAGTTGAGATGCTAAACTAAGGTCACATCAAAGAGCCTTGGCAAAGTTGAAGTCAATGGGAATCAAAGGTAAAGTTTGGTTGACTTTGGCTGAAGTGGTAACTGGCACAGATGAAGATGATTATCGCATAGGAGGTCAGTCATCTCAACTCCAGGTCTTCACTGCAGGAGTTCGTCAGGGTTATGCCCTAGTCCCAACTATCTTTAGCTGCTTCATCAATGACTTTTCCACCATTATAAAGTTTGAAGTGGGAATGTTCACGGATAATTGCACAATGTTCAGCGTCATTCTCTTCTGCTCAGATACTAAAGTAGTCCATGGTGTATGCAGCAAAACCTGGATAACTTTCATGTATGAACTCATGAGCGGCTGGGTTGTCTTTGGTGAGAAACTCAACTGGACTCACGATCTAAATATAGTGGCCACAGGAGCAGGGTACAAGCTGGGATTCTGAGGTGAATAATTCATCTTCTGACTCCCCAGTTCTTTTCTCCCACTTAGAAAACATAAGTCAAGAGTGTAATGGAATACTCTCCATTTGTCTGGGCAAATGTGGTACCATAACACTCAAGAAGCTGGACACCACTCGGGACAAAGCAGCTGCTTGATTGGCATCCCACCCTCCTAACCTAAACATTCACTTTCCCCATCCATAGTGCATTAAGCGTGGAGAATGAGTTATTTTTTAAATAATAAATTTTGATTTGAACAAGTGAGCAAATAAATTGTACACTGTTTAATTGTAGCTTGAGGCAATATTACATACTCTAGAAGATGCATTAGTTGCTCATTGGTGCTGGGTAAACTATTGGCAAAGTTCTCAGAATTGGTAAGCTAAGAGGAACAAGCTATAAAAGGGACAATCTTATAGAATGATTGGCATGTTGAAGAACAAATGACAAGAAAATAATAAATGATGCCACTAAGCTGTCTTTTGAAGACACCAAATCAGGAATTGGGCACATCTTATTCAGTCAATCCATGACTGACCATGAACTGTTCATGCACTGATAAGCCAATTAGAGTTTAGGTTGCCTCAGGTCATATTACATGGTAGTGGCTAATAAGGCTTAATAAGACCTGGGTTAATAAGATCTGTTTCGATGCACAAGAAGGAAGATTGAACATAGAAGCAACATTTCAGTCAACAGAACAAAAGATATGTGCCTAGTCAATCAGTTTTGTGCACTGGCATCTCACTGTAGCCAGGGCAAAAACCAATGTCAGTTAGGATAAACGTAACTAATTCTGAAAACCTCAATCTAGAATTGCAAGATCTACGTCAATTAAAGTGCACTCCAAAATCTTACAGCAGCAGCAGTGTCTGCTGTATGCAATATGCTGAACAGCAACTCATCTAATTGTCTTCAACTATGTGCATTTTAGGAAAGCAAATCTTAGCAGGACTTATACACTTAATGGTAAGGTCCTAGGGAATGTTGCTGAACAAAGTCCTTGGAGTACAGGTTCATAGCTCCTTAAAAGTGGAGTTGCAGGTAGATAGGATATTGAAGGTGGTGTATGGTATGCTTTCTTTCATTGGTCAGAGTATTGAGTACAGGAGTTGGGAGGTCATGTTGCCACTGTACAGGACATTGGTTAGGCCACTGTTGGAATATTGCGTGCAATTCTGGTCTCTTTCCTATCGGAAAGATGTTGTGAAACTTGAAAATGTTCAGAAAAGATTTACAAGGATGTTGCCAGGATTGGAGAATTTGAGCTATGGGGAGAGGCTGAACAGGCTGGGGCTGTTTTCCCTGGAGCGTCTGAGGCTGAGGGATGACCTTATAGAGGTTTACAAAATTATGAAGGGCATGGATAGGGTAAATAGGCAAAGTCTTTTCCCTGAGGTTGGGGAGTCCAGAACTAGAGGGCATAGGTTTAGGGTGAGAGGGGAAAGATGTAAAAGAGACCTAAGGGGCAACTCTTTCACACAGAGGGTGGTGCGTGTATGGAATGAGCTCCCAGAAGAAGTGGTGGAGGCTGGTACAATTGCAGCATTTAAGAGGCATTTGGATGGGTATCTGAATAGGAAGGGTTTGGAGGGATATGGGCCGGGTGCTGACAGGTAGGACTAGATTGGGTTGGGATATCTGGTCGGCATGGACGGGTAGAACTGAAGGGTCTGTTTCCATGCGCTGCATCTCTATGACTGCCTTTCAATCTGCCACTTAGAATGACAAAGATAGTAGAAGGATAGGAATAGTAACATCTGCAAGTTCCCCTCCAGAGCAGTCCCCATTCTGTGAAGTCAGTGTCTCTTTATTTGTGTGTGTTTTTTAAATTGAGGACTAAAATGAGAAAAGAACTGTTTTAAAACCAGAAGTTGCTGGAAAAGCTCAGCAAGTCTGGCAGCATCTATGAAGAGAAATCAAAGTTAGCATTTTGGGTCCGGTGACCCTTTATCAGAAACGGACCTGAAACTCTGATTTTTCTTAAAACCAGGATTGCAAGGATTACTGCAATGGTTTGAAAGCAAGTAACTGAATACTGTTGATGAACACTGCTTGCACAGTCATGGGTTACAACAGTGTTTGCAGACAAAGGTCTGTGGGCAAATGGAGGCTTGGTTGGCAACAATTAGTAGATTAGTAAGAGACCAGTTACCAATGACAAAGGTCTTTTGCTTACCAACAATTATGTGGTTGGTTCTCAGCTGGCTGAGCAGCTTGGGGCTGTAAACAAAATACAGCAAAACTACTCAGACCGCCACTAGCCCAGAAGCTTTCGCTGTTCTCTGCGGAAAAACGCGTTTTAAGCATGAAGAAAACAAGTTCATCTTCCATTCAGCAACTACTGTTAGCTGCGACTTCTAGTTAATACGTCAAAGACCTTTGATCAGTGAACCAGCCACTCTGTGCTCCTTGCTACCAACAACTGGAAAAAGACCAAAAAGCAGATTTCTGATCAGCACAAGAACCATCTCAACAGATCCTAGCAACTTAAGCTTGCCATAATTTTTGCAAGGGAAATTAGAGATAGCAACCAATGCTAGTCTTGTTAGCAATGCCCATATTCCATGAAAGAAGAAACAAAGAATCTGCCTGCTTGGGCAAATGCAAAAGATCAAAAAGAACTTCATTACTCGTAAAATGCTTTGAGAATGCTCATGAAAAATCTAAATGAATGCAAGACCACCTTTCTTTTAATGGTCCAAATAATCCAAATTGTTGATTAGATAGTCTATTCAATGTTTCAAATACTGCTCCAACCTTCCAACTCGGCACTGCCCTCATGACCTGTCCTACCTGTCCATCTTCCTTCCCACCTAACTGCTCCACCCTCCTCTCCAACCTATTGCGCACTCAACTATCTTACCCCCAGCCCCAACCCCCTCCCATTTATCTCAGCACTCCCTCAGCTCACAACCTCATTCCTAATGAAGGGCCTTTGCCCAAAACATCGATGCTCCTGCTCCTCAGATCCTGCCTGACCTGCTGTGCTTTTCCAGCACCATTATCTAGACTCTAATCTCCAGCATATGCAGTCATCACTTTCGCCTTAAATTTGCCACTGATCAGTTTCAATAAATGAATGAGATGATGAGAGACATAGATAGAGTGGATAGCCCGAGACATTTTTCCCCAAGGGGCATCATTTTAAGGTGATTGGAGGAAGGTTTAGGGAGATGTCAGAGGTAGGTTCTTTATACATAGAGAGTGGTGGGTGGGTGGAATGCACTGCAAGCTGTGATAATAGAGTCAGATATATTAGGGACATTTAAGCAATTCTTGGGTAGACACATGGAAGATAGTACAATGAAGGGTATGCAGCTTAGTCTGATCTTAGAGTAGGATATGATGTCGGCATAATATCGAGGACCGAATGGCCTGTACTTTCTATGTTCTATGAATAAACCTTATGATTGATGATGCTGCTCGAGAGTATTAAATTAAACTTAGCAATGTGTACTTCATTCAATGTTATATTTTGTGCAGCAGTTATTATTGATTTTAATTAAAAAAACAATTTAGATGTACAATCATGTTAACATCTTTTTAAAATGAGTTTCATACAGAACACTTTGCTCAATAAAATACAATCATCCCTTGGCTCCAATAAATTGACATTCTTTATAATATTGAATAAAGCCTTAATCTAATCTACCTGCTCAAAAATTGTTCAATTAATGACCTGAACAGATGTCAGTCTTTTCTAGCACTGCTTTTAGGGTAAAACTCTTCACCATGACAGAAGCAGCTAGATGTCACTCCACAGTGACAACACACAAGCAACCTTGTGTTCCTTTAACTGATGATGCTAATTCAACTAGAAGTATCATTAAGGCAATAAGGTTCTGAAAATCACAATATAATTGCATTCAGATGTGCCATGATCTTATTGAATGGTAGAGGTAGGCTTGGGGGCCAAGTGGCTTTTGCTCCTATTTCATATATCTGTCGCTATATGAGCCAGTTGGTAGATCCTAATTTGAATATCATCTGCAGTATGGATCACTACAGTGTAGGAATGACATTATAGTTTTTGTGAATGTGACTAGGTGACAAGTCAATTTTACAAATTCACAAGTGCATTCCCCTAGATCTTCAATGCATTTGGTTTGCTGAAAATCCTATCCAGAAGTGTGAATTCATAAGATCAGTCCTTCTAGTCTCAGAGTTTACGTTATGATTGAAGGTTGAGGAAACCTTTAAAAGATGAATTTCTGAGGGTCAATCAGACAGGAACGAAGGTGGAACCACAAAAATAATAAGCCCCATCTCTATATTCCCAAGAGTGGGAGAGGACCTTGGAACAGTCCCTCTAATATTAACTAGGTAATATAGGTAATTTTTAATATAGTAAAAGCCCGTTTCTGCTAAGATTTTCATTTTCCGCAAGGCAGCCATACCTCAGTAGGTGATGGAATTCAGATCGGCTGCAAGGAGGCAATGGCATGTCAAGGAAGGAGAGTTTTGTAAAGTAAGAATGGTCTTTAAAGACCTTGTCACTTAAAGTTCTATTCCAGGTTAGTGGCATTTAAACAATAACTGGGAAGGTTTCAGCAGGAAGTGGGTGGTGCACCACAGAGATCTAAACCATTGGAAAGGATCAATTGCCTGCACAGTAATACAAGGCTGGGAGTTAGGAGGTGAGAGGAGAGTGATGAGGGATATGAATGAGAAGGAGACACCACTTTGCACACAAGATCTACAGGCAGGAATGAAGTTATCTGCACATGACTGAGAAACAGAAGTGATGGGAAAATTTGGCTTTCCTGGTAAATAGTCACAGACCTCTAATGTCCTTGTCAGTTGCAGTCCCCTGCTACATTAAACGGGCAGCTGCAAATCAAAGCATCACCCAGGTGACTGACATTAGAGAACAGTCAGAATCACAACTGATGGGACATAGTGAGCTCAGAGGTCACTAGGCCTGGTGCAGCGAGATAGTGCCCTGCAATACCAGTGGGCATAGGGAGGTAATGCTGAACCTGTCTGAAATACAGGTTAGCCTCTTGCTGCCAGATTCTCAAAATGAGCACTTTTTTTCATTCTCTCATGAGACTTCGCTCCTCTCTATCATGGGTGACAAGTGTCTAGCTACACTGTACCATTTCAGGTCACTGATGCAATCTTTGACACAAACCCTAGGTCTTAGGACAAGCAGGTGCCTCAATAACAGCCATCACGGGTGCCTGAAGTCAGACTCCATTCCTAGCAGACAAGTTAATAACATGAACATACAGTTTAGTACATTCCAGCAACTGGCAGATCATATCAAACAGTTTGTTTTTTCAACTGTTCACAACAGATGACTGTGCTCAACCAACCTAGACTTACAAGACCCATAACAAAATCTTATTTTGCAATTAGATCACACTTACCAAACAACCATGGTTATGGTAGAAATCACAGAACCAATTTAAGATTATAAATTGGGCTCACAGTGTGGCTCACATATACATGATACATTCATATCCAGACTACTCCATGTGATGTCAAGAAACAGTTGGAGACATAATTGTGCAAAGGCTATGGACACTGACAACATTCTGCCAATAATATTGAAGACTTGAGCTCCTGAATTTGCCGCTCCCCTCGCCAAGCTCTTTCAGTTCAGTTGCAACACTGGCATCTACCCAACAAGGTTGAAAATTGCCCAGGTATGTCCTATACATAAAAGGCTGGACAAATCTTACCCTGCCCCATCAGTCTACTCTTGATCATCAATAAAGTGATGAAAGGTGTCATTTAGAGTGCTATCAAGAAGCACATGCTCAGCGACACCTAATTTGGGTTATGCCATGGCCACTTAGTTCCTGACCTCATTACAGTCTTGGTTCAATCATGGACAAAAGAGCTGAATTCAAGAGGTGAGGAGAGGGTGACAGCCCTTGCCATCAAGGATGCATTTGAGCATCAAGGAGCCTGAGCAAAACTGGAATCATTGGGCATTAGGTATAAACTCTTCACTGGTTGGAGTCATACCTGACATGTAGGAAGATGGTCATAGTTGTTCTAATAGGCATGATGCGCATTTGGCTTATGCGCATGTTAATGAAGACAACCATTGTATTGCTACTGAATAGTAGCAGCATGAAACAGCTAGTTTCACCTATTGCTCAAAGTTTTGTTTGATATTGCTAGTCTATTAATTTGGGTACTGCTAAAGAAAGTCATAGACACTTGTAACACATTGCTATACCATGGTGACATAGGTGTGCCATCGTTGTCTGAATCTGCACTTTTATACTTTTGAACTTAGCAACTTGTGCAAAGGGGGGGGGGGGGCTCCTGTGGTGTAGAGGTAATGTCTCTACTCCTGAACCAAGAGGCCTGGGTTCAAGTCCCACTAGCTCTAAAGGTGTAATAACATCTTTGAACAGTTGGATTAGGAAAAATTGGTCAAATAAAAACAAAAAGGGAAAAAAAAACAACTTGTGCAGCTGAGTTCATTTTTAAAAAGCGTCCAAATGCTCTTGCTTTAGGATCTCCTCTCACAGGTGCAGCTCTCACTAGCACCTTCATCCATTCCCGTAAAAAAAAATGTTTTTGATGAAATGACAGCTAACTTCCTACCACATACATATTTTCAATGGGTAGATAATACGTTTTCTCTATTTTAACGTACAAATGCTTACATGCATTAAACAAAGCCTGACAGTTAATTGTTAATCAATATTAACTGGCACATTGATTGTCCACAGTGATACTTCAATCAGATTCTATTTGCCAACCAATTAGCAGTTCCCTCTAATACAGTATGAATTTTCCCTTCAATTTGTATTTTTATGAATTGTTCAAAGATTTTGATAAAAAAATGTAGTTTTTTTCAGCAGTAACAATTCTATTAACATTCATCTGTTCCATATGCCTTGACTCTTTAGTTAATGTCAAAATGGCGGCAGATTAGCAGCACAGTGCAGGCTTCTGCCTGGAGCTCATCTGCTTTGTCCACTTTTACTTTTTTCTTCCTTCACAGCATTTTGTTTAACTTTAATCTGCTTACCTTGTGTGGAGAGATTGAGCTAACATAGGAGACAGCTAGAGAGTGTGGGAGAGAGCCAGCCCAATGCAGAAGAGAGCAAGCCAGCATGGGGGAGACAGTGCTAGTCCAATGTGGAGGAGAACTATCTAGCGTAGGGGAGAGCCAGTCCACATGAGGAGAGCAAACCCAACACGGAGGAGAGTGAACCAAATGTGGAGGTGAACAAGCTAGTATGGGTAGGAGTGGGCCATTGTGTAGGAGAGTGAGCCCAATGTGGAGGAGAGTGATGCCAGTAAAGAGGTGATAGAGGTCCCTAGGCATCAGCAACTTTAGCAACAACAGGAAGCCGGATGTCTGCCAAACTCTATGGCAGCATCAAGCGCAGGGAAATCAAGCCCAACGAATAGAAGATAGAGCCCAGCACGAAGGAGATCGAACCTAAAGGCTGGCGCGAGTCCAGCTTGGCTAAGGACTTAAGAAGGACCTTAATGTTAAACTTTCAACTATATTTTCTTACTTTTCTAGTTTGTAGCTAAGAATATGCCAGGAATGGCACATTGTACACTTTTCACTGGACGGGTACTCATGTATTCCTGTACTTGTGTACACTTGATGATAAAATTTAAATCTAAATCTAAAATTTATCAACCTTGATAAATTAGAACTAATGTTTTTTGGGGAAATTCCTCCAGCTTTTTTTTTTATAAAGCCAGGCTTTCTGAATTCTGTCCTTTATGGACTACCTCTAATTTTACCGTTAAATCAGCTTCTTAGGGATTCCATCATCAGACAATTTTTTTTCCTTTCAATTCTAGCAAATCAATTTATCATTTTAAACAGTTTGATTATGAACCTCTCAAATTTGCAAACTCAAAAGTTTACATAATTTGACCCTGCAAGTTCTCGTATCATTCTAATATTTATTCAAGGCTGCCATATCATTCCTCAGGTTGGATACTCAAAAATAGAATATAGAAAGTGAGATGGGACCTGGCCCAAGGCTCTGTGTAACTGAGGTATCGTTTGCTCACTAATGAATTCCAACTAAATGTCAGTCAGTGGTATCTCATGCTGCCTTGTTCACTTAACTGGGCTATTTTCAGTCAAATGCTAAAAAGATGAAAAAAATCACAGCACAAAATACTTGAACACAATATGCCTTTCTGTTAATTGATGAAGAACAAATTCTGAGAAAGAAAAATCCATCTAGCTCAATTGACAAAACAAGTGGGGAAAACTGGTTGGCCACAAAGTTGAAAGGTGGTGCTACCAGACTAGTAAACCAGAGACCTGGACTAATGCCCTGGAGAAATGCACTGCAGTATTTAGGGAAGTTAACTTTAATCCATTAAAGGAAAATGGAGATATATTGGTAATGTCACTAGACTAATAATCCACATGGCTAGGCTACTTTTCTGGGAAAACAAATTCCAACACAACAACTGTTGGAATTTAAATTCAGTTGATAAATCTAGAACATAAACTAGTCTCAGTCATGGAGATCATCTATTGTTGATTGTTCCGAAAGATCTATCCTTCAGGGAAAGAAAGCTTCCGCTGACATGGTTGACATGTGACTCCAGACCCACAACAATGCAGTTGGCTCTTAGCTGCCCTTTGAAATGACCTAGCAAACTATTCAGTTCAAGGACAAAGATTGGCAAAATAAAATACTGCCTTAGTTATCAAAGGCCACATCCCTTGAATGAAGAAAGAAAAAACAACAAATCTGGCAAAAAATGCTAGTTTCATAAATTGACATTCTTAATACATAACAAAACTACCAGTCTTTTATAAAGACCCATCTGATATCATCTGATCTACATACCTACGGCAATGTGGCTGACACTTAAAAGCCTTATTGAACAACAGTCAAACTATAACAGAAAGATTGAATGAGGATTAAACTACATGGCACCTACACTACTCAGTTGGCCCTACAAAGTGCTCTTCACTTACATCTCGAGGCTTGCACCTAAACTGGAAAGCCTGACCAGTTGATCAACAGCCTGATGGGGTAGAGAGTCATGTCAACAGCCAATGACTCCGCCATCTCTATTCTTGGGTATGACCCATCCCACCAGCAGGGCAGAGATGATGGCATAGTGGCAAACAGTCATGATGGAGTTGCCCAGGAGTCCTCAATACTGACTCCAGAAATCCAGGTATCAGGCCTTAGAAAATCTGTTGCTGACCACCTACTGCACCTCTTAATGAAACACTGTCCCTCCATGTTGAATGCATAATAAAGAAGCACTAAGGGAATGGAGGACACAATGTATGCTATGTACAATCTGTGACCTCAAAACCTGGCACGTCCCTCATTTTACCATTACAGTCAAGTCAGGAGATAAATTTTCATTCAATGAGTGTTGGACAGCAGGATCAGCACCAAATATACCACAAGTGAAATGATAATCTGGTGACACTACAACATTGGACTTATACATACCGAAAAACAGTGGTAGCATGCTATATACAGAGGAAAATTACTCTAAAACCAACTAAATCAGATTGAGGCAGTCCAGCCAGTTTCAGTCTTGAATGATGGTGTACAAGGAAACAACTAAACAGAGGAGGAAGCTTCAAACATTCCTACAATGGTCGAGACTAACACATCAGTTTATTGTTAAAGTTAATGTTGAGTTATTTACAACTATTTTCAGCCAGAAGTGCTGAGTGGCTGATCCATGTCAAACTCCCCCGTGGGCCGCACCATTGTTGATGCCAGTTTTCAGAAAATCCAAAGCATTCCACATGATATCAAGAAATGTTTGAAGTCATTAGTTACAGTAATTTTTTATGGTTTTGGGAATCTGATAGTCGTATTAGGATTTGATCTCCACAACTAGCCATACAATAAGCCAACCCTTTCAACTACAGACATCTACTCAAGAATGTGAAATTCTTTAGGTATGACTTATTCTCAAAAAGCAGAGAATAAAAAAGATTAGTCATTTACTACCCAATTAGCCTCTATTATCGATTATCAGTGAAGTGATGGAAGAAGTCTCAGTTGATCAAGGAACACTTGCTCAGCACTAATCTGTTTACTGATGCAGGTTCCACCAGGGCTGTTCAGCTCCTGACCTCATTCAATCCCTAAATCATGCTAAATTGACTGATCTCAATAAGATTGGACTCCAGTATTGAGATTCAAGAGTTTAATTCCTTGTCATCACCTTCTGCCAAATTTCATGCAATAATGTGCAAGGCATCTAAGGGAGATCAGTGTTTAGGAACTGTATTCCTGCCTATGACAAGGAGAGAGAAAATTAAAAGCGTGGAGGAGGAACAATATACCTACATTTCTTTTGAAATAATTTATGCCAGAGATGAGGGGAGGACTATTAAAGTCCATTAGATTAACATTATCCATGCCCAGTTACTATGAATGCCTAGGAAATGACAACTTGCAGGCTTCAGATGCAGATGACAAGTTGAAAGCTTAGCAATATGAATGCACAGAACAACTTTAAGTTTCATCTTTGAACCTTCATTTGTAATGTAACTCTCACTTTACATGTCATGCTCAGTGTTTTTATCTCTCCCTCTAGACTTTCAAATAGAAAGATTGCACCGTCTTGAACTTTTGAAGTAATTCCCCAAAGTAAAAAAGACTAATGGCAAACTTTGAAAATCCTGACAAGTAATGGATCAGTCACTAAAATTAGAATGCTCAATTGTTTAATATTCTTATTCTGTACCTTCAATCTTATTACTCAATTCACATTAATTCCCCTGCTCTTTACAGACTGTTCCAGAAATAATGCCATATGTTGAATCTCAGACATGCCCTCTTTATAACCTGCTTATCCCAGGACATCATCCAGTAGAAAATCTCATCCAAAAAGTATGATTTTGGCAATAAAATTCAAGGCATAGATTCAGAACTTTGATCACAGAGTTTTAATAATGTCAGAAGCTCTAAAGGATGCTCTAAGACAAAAAACTTATACTGTACAATATGGCTTAATCTTTTGCAATAAATTAGGACTAAAATATATCACTGGAGTCTTGATCATAACAAAAGTAGTAAAGATATTTGATTGAATTGATAGAGGTTTAAGAAATGAGAATACTTGTTACAGACAGATTTCTCAAAGTGTTTCACAGAGCAGAAAGGAACAATAGTCAAGCACGGAGAATTAGGGGAGGTGACCAGGCAACATTGGGATGATAGATTTTTAGGGAAGCTGAGCAGTACAAGATGTAGTGGATAGTAACAAAACAGTCTGATGTACGCCTATGAGCATATAGTGTTTTATAGTAAGAGGACCTTTGGCCCATCATGTCCACTTCAGTCATCAAGCATCATACTCTAGTCCCATTTTCCAGCATTTAGTTCACAACCTTGTTTGCTGTGGTGCTTCACGTGATCATCGAAATAATTCTTAAATATTGTGATGATCCCCCCTTTACCACTCTTTCCAGATACCCACCACTGAAAACATTTTTTTCTTTAAAACCTTGACCTTTACAAGAAATCTATGTCTCTGGTTACTGATCCCTCTTAGTGGATGCTTTTCATCTTATCTAGGACCCAGAGAATTTTGTCCACCTCAATCAGGACCATCTAAATGTTCTCTGCTCTAAATAAAACATCCCCAGCCTATTTAGTTTCTATTTATAGCTGAATTGCTCCAGCCCAAGCAATATCTTGGTGAATCTCCTCTCTACGCTCAAAATGCAATCGCATCCTGCTTCCAGTATGGTCACCAGAACTGCACACAATACTCCAGATGTGGCCTAAGATCTTATACAATTTTATCATAGCTTCCTGCTTTGTATTCGACATCTCAACTAATAAAGTCAAGTATCCAATATGCCTTCTTAACCACCTTATTCACTTGTCCCGTTGCCTTCAAGGGTCAATGCACACCAAGGTGCTGCAGATCTTCTGTACCTCCTAGGATCCTACCTATCATCTAAACAATTACTTTGTTCATCCTTCCAAATTGCATCACCTCTCACTTTGCAAGATTAAATTCCATTTAATTCCATTGTTTTGCCCATCTGACCATCCATCCATCTGGACCTCCCACATAAATAGGACGACCAAAAAGACACAACAACGCCTCTTCTTCCTCAGACAGCTTAGAAAATTTGGCATGTCCATAAGGACCCTCACCAACCTTTACAGATGCACCATAGAAAGCATACTATCCAGGTGCATAATGGCCTGGTATGGCAACTGCTGTGCCCAGGACCAGAAGAAACTACAGAAAGTTGAGAGCACAGCCCAAACCATCACGGAAGCCAATCTCCCTTCCATGGACTCCATTTACATTTCCCGTTGCCATGGAAAGGCTGCCAACATCACAAAGACCCCTCTCACCTCAGTAATGCTCTCCTACAACCTCTTCCATCAGGCAGAAAATACAGAAGCTTGAACACACGCAACAGCAGGTTCAAGAACAGCTTCTTCCCTGCCATTATTAGACTGATAAATGGACTCTCTAACTTCAAATAATTTTGATCTTGCTAATGTTAATCTTGCTTTGTGCACCTTTTGTGCAGTGTAACCTGTGTGACTCAACTCTGTCTAAGCATCCTATGGTCTGTATGTCCTTGTTTACTATAATCTGCCTGTACTGCTCGTAAGCCAAAGCTTTTCACTGTGCTTAGGTACATGTTACTACAATAAATCAAATTAAGTCAAATTAATACCTTCCTGTATCTCAGGCTTTCATTCTTGCTATTTATTACATCACCAATTTTAGTTTCATCTGCAAAGTGACTGATCAAACCTCGCACATTCATACCTGGACCATTACTGCACACAACAAACAACATAGAACTGAGCACTAAACCATGTGTTATATGTCCACGGACACAGGTTTCCAGTCTTAAAAACAATATCTGATGATCACCCTCAGCCTCCTGCCATTAAGGCAACTTTGGATCCCATTTGCCAAATTGCCCTAAATCCCATGGGCTATTTTCTTCTTGACTAATCTCCCATGCAAGACCTTATCAAAAGCTATGTAGACTACATCCACTGCATTACGGTCATCCGCACATCTAGTTACTTTCCCAAACAGCTTGATCAGACTAGTCAGACAGGATCAACCTTTGACAAAGCCATGCTGACTATCCTTGATTAATCCTTTACTCTCCAAGTAAAGATTAATTCTGTCCCTTGGAATTTTTCCCAGTAGTTTCCCTACTACTCATGTTAGACTTATTGGCCCATAGTTCCCTGATTTATCCCAAAAGGTGTCTTGAATAATGATCCCACATTAGTTGCCCTCCAAAGCTCTGGCACTTCTGCATCCAGAGAGAATTTCAAAAATGTCAGTCTCTTCCCATGCAATCTCTTCCCTTTCCTCCCTCAGCAGTCTGGGCTGTATCTCATCTGGCCTTGGGACTTAGCTGATAAAACTGCATCCCTCTCAAATTTGTTCAAGTATATTTTAGTCCACTTCCCTGATTTCTACACCGACATCATTCTTCTCCACTGCGAATACCGATTTAAAGTATTTATTTAAAAACCTTATCTACACCTTCTGGCTCCACCCACATATTTCACTTAGATCCCTAATGGGCCCCACTCTTTCTCTGGTTATCCCCTTGCTGCTAATTTAGTTTTGCACTTTGTCTATCTTAGTTAATATTGATGAAGTTGAAATTCCTTATTACCCTATTATTTTTGCACTTCTTTGAAAACTGCTTACATCTCTGCTTTTCTATTTCATCTTGAGACTGCTTTGGGGTCTATAGTACACTTTCAACAATATGTAATGAGTTCTATTGAAATTGCTGTATATGATAATATCTAGAACAAACTAAATTTTAGTGTAAAACTGGAAAATTACAGATTATATCTTAAGCATACATATCAGCAGTGTCACTAAGAACTACATCAATATACATAGTTGGCACCAGGTTTATCTATCATCTGGTTTCTGAATTGTTGCTGGAAAATTGCACTTAAGCTGGCACGGTTACATTGCTGTGATATATTCCTTGTGGTAAGCTCTAATCATGACAAAATGGTCCTCTTAGAAATACCACTGGTGACGGACTAATGATTATCAGTATTTCACCTGTGTGTTACAAAGCTCATGACCCCTGCTGGCTGGTTTTCACAATTGTGGGCACATGCAATGAAAATCTCACACAACTCAACATATTCCTTCCTTCCCAGTGTCAATGTGGAATTGTAGAATTCACTTGAGACCAACATCTTCCAGAGAAAAGTTAATATTTGAATTAAGATATTCAGTTAGTCTGTTCAATAGTTTATAAAGCACTTAAATATATTTTAATATAAAAGTAATGAGATGAAGGGTGTAGGCAAGCTTATAGAGAAAAATTACGAATCAAAGAAATAATAATAATAGTACTTTGGGCTGGATTTTCCATTTTTAAGCTGTATAATTTTCTGAGAGTTTGATGGCATCATGGCGACACTTCCTTGCTCCTCACCTTATTAGTTACCCATCCAATGCATCTTGTGCAATCACAAAGCAGTAGAGTGGCAGTGCTCTCCAGTGTGTGACCTTGCACTGCTGGTGGTAAGGTAAGTATTTATACCCCATGTGCACACCACTTCAGATGCTAAAAGCCAAGAACTGCCCTTCACAATAGTGCTGCTGGACTATTCTCACACAGGAATGTGGCTCAGGTGGGAAAGATCACACCCTGCTTTACAGATAGCGAACTCAACTTGCTCGTGCACAAGGTTTTCAAATGGAGGCTCTCTCTCTCTCGATTCTGTAGACCAGAAAAGGAGGCCACGCCACCAGGCCCAGCCAGACTGGACAGAGATTGCGAGCCTGTATTTTACTAATTAACTGAAATGCCTAGTGCAGAAAGGCGGTCAGTGATTTTCTGTGCTCCACAATGCCACCATCTTCTCTCTGCTACCTGAGCAACTGCTCTAATTCTGATTTTGCTTTCTCTTCACTATAGACAACTCAAAAAGCATTTCAATAATATCTGCAAACCAGGCAGTGGAAGGGAGAGAGCAACTTAGCAAAATTATAATCATCAGGGAAGAGGTACTAAGCAAACTGATGGAGCTATGGGCTAAAATGTTTCTGGATCCCGATGATCATCATAGTGTCTTAAACAAGGTTGATACTGCAGTAAATTGTGTGTTGGAGTCATCTTGTTCTTAATTCCCTAGATTCAAGAAAAGTTCCATTGGACTGGAATGTCGTAAATATAACCCCACTAGTAAAACAAGGGAGGCAGATCACTGGAAACTCTAAGCAGGTTAGCTTCATGTCTGTTGAGGAGTAGGTGTCACAGCTGGTTATTAAAGAGATTGTAGCTGCACAAGTTCACCAAAGATCCTTAGGCAGCACCTTCCAAGGCCAAGACCACTTCCATCTGGAAGGACAAGACAGCAGATATTTGGGACCACCACCACCACATGTAAGCTCCCCTTTAAGGTACTCATTATCCTGGTTTGGAAATATATCGCCATTTCTTAGTATGGCTGGGTAAAAATCTTAGAATTCTCTCCCTAAAGGCCATTGTGGGTACCTATAGCTCAGAACAATAGAAGCTCAAGGAGGCAGCTCACTATCACCTTTTCAAGGGCAACTAGGGATGGGCAATAAATGCCAGCCCAACCAGTGATGCACACTTCCCACAAGCAAATAAATACAAAATAAATTAATTGGAAAAACACTGAGTAATTCAAGGTAAATGAGAAAACTCAGCATAGTTTTTTTTCAAATGGAAATGATGGTTACCAAATTTATTGGCGTTTTTGAAGATGTGACATGCACTGTGAATAAAGGGAAACCTATACATAGACAATATTTGGTTTCTCAGAAGATTTAAAAAAAATTATCAAATCAGAGGATATTGTGCAAAGTAAAAGCTGATGGTACACAGGGTAAAATAGCATTCATAAAAGGTTAGCTGGCTGGCAAAAAACAGAACATATATAAATGGCTTTTCTTTGACTGGCAAAATCTAACAAGTGGAGTCCTACAAGCCCTGTGCTAAGCCCTCAAATTTCTATAATTTACATCAATGACTTAGATGAAGGGAAAGCTGGCATAATAGATAAATTTGCCGATAACAGCAAGGTAGGTAGGAAAGTACATTGTGAAGAAAACATAAGTTACAGATGGACTTGGACAGATTGAATGGGCATAAATCTAACAAATGGAATATAATGTGGGAAAATGTGAATTTGTTTACTTTGGCAGGAGGAATAAAGAAAAAAAGTGTACTGCTTCAATTAAGAACAACTGCAGAATTCCAAGGGGCAGAGGGATTTGTGCGCTCTAGTGCATACGTCACAAAGCGTTAGTACACAGGTACAGCAAATAATCAAGAAGGGCTTTATTACATGAGAAATTGAATATAAAAGTAAAGATATTGTGCTTCAGTTGTACAGAAGATTGGTGGGACCACAGCTCAAATACTGTGTGCAGTTTTGGTCTCCTTATTAAGGAAAAATGTAAATTAATTGGAAGTAGTTTACAAGAGGTTCACTAGATTGTTTCCGAGAATGTCTTATATGGATAGATTGGACAGAATAGACATTTTCCCAATAGAATTCAGGAGAGTTTGGGGTGATTTGATTAGTGTATAAAATCCTTTTTAGTCTTCACAGATTGGATGTGGAAAGAATATTTCCTCTTGATGATCAGTCTACAAAAATAGGGCACTGTTTTAACATTACGGTTTGCCCTTTTTCGAAAAAAACTGGATAAATCCCCAGGACCTGATCAGGTGTACCCTAGAACTCTGTGGGAAACTAGATAAGTGATTGCTGGGCCTCTTGCTGAGATATTTGTATCATCGATAGTCACAGGTGAGGTGCCAGAAGACTGGAGGTTGGC
>NC_057713.1:7517291-7521400 GCF_004010195.1 Chiloscyllium plagiosum
GTATGTGGTGTAAAATTATGTCCCAATACATGTGTGAATCATAATGTAACACATGTATTGGGCCAAGCAGTGGAATGTGGTGAAACGGTTAAACATTATGTCCCAATACATGTGTGAATCATAATGTAACACATGTATTGGGCCAGGCAGTGGAATGTGGTGAAACGGTTAAACATTATGTCCCAATACATGTGTGAATCATAATGTAACACATGTATTGGGCCAGGCAGTGGAATGTGGTGAAACGGTTAAACATTATGTCCCAATACATGTGTGAATCATAGTGTAACACATGTATTGGGCCAAGCAGTGGGATGTGGTGAAAGGGTTAAAATTGTGTCCCAATACATGTGTGAATCTAACTGGAATGGAGGTGTTGCTTAGTCCCGTGTGAATCTTATTACACACCTCCCCGTGTGAATCTTCTTATCTGTATGTAACCAGAATGGAATGTGTTTTTTAGCCTTGCTCTGCTGTTCACATGAATGTTTATATCTGGAAAAGAGTATATCAGCTGGAAAAGTCTCCAGTTCGGTGAGTCTGCTCCGGGGTTACGTTTAACCGCCGAGCGTGGGTTGTTGGCAACCGCTCTACGAGAACTGACGGCTCCTAGTTCCGGTAACATGTAGAGTGAGTATAAGCCAGACCCGGGAGTCTGCTCCGGGGTTACGTTTAACCGCCGAGCGTGGGTTGTTGGCAACCGCTCTACGAGAACTGACGGCTCGCAGTTCCGGTAACACGTAGAGTGAGTATAAACCAGACCCGTTGTAAGTACGAGACCTGGTTGTGGCGACGCTGCGGGGAATAAGACACTTATATTCTAGCAGACTCGCCTCTTGGTCGTTTGTTCTGTGTCAGACTACTCTCCTACGAACCTGACCTTGAGAATTTTTTAAAACATACGTGTATGGAATGAGCTGCCAGAGGATGTGGTGGAGGCTGGTACAATTGCAACGTTTAAGAGGAATTTGGATGGGTATATGAATAGAAAGGGTTTGGAGGGATATGGGCCGGGTGCTGGCAGGTGGGAGTAGATTGGGTTGGGATATCTGTTTGGCATGGATGGGTTGGACCGAAGGGCCTGTTTCCATGCTGTACATCTCTATGACTCTCTATGACAGAGATGGGGGGCTATCTCAGAGGGTTGTGCAACTTTGAACACCCTGTCTCAGAAGGTAGTACAGATAGGAATGTTAAAGGCACAGAGGTGGATAGAGTCTTGAGTCAGGAAAATCAAGGATTATTGGAAGCAAATAGGAATGTGGAATTCGAATCAGAAACAGATCAGCTATGTCCTTGGGGATATTTTATTTATATTTACTGATGTTTTTATGCATGTAATAAATTTCTGCAATCCTGAAGAATCCCCCTTAGAAATAGGACCACCACACACTTAAAGTAAGAAGCTCTCAAACTATTGTTTGATGAGAAAGTTAAGAGGATTATAAATAACATTTTTTAAAAAAAGCTACATTTGCATTTTGGTATTCACTAACAATTAATTTTATCACATTCGCTAAATGTTCAATGAAATAAATATTTTCACTTTATTGGTTAGATTCTCTACAGTGTGGAAACAGGCCCTTTGGCCCAACCAGTCCACACCGACCTTCTGAAGAGTAACCCACCCAGACCCCATTCCCTCTGACTAATGCACCTAACAATATGTCAATTTAGTATAGCCAATTCACCTGGCTGCACATCTTTGGACTGTGGGAGGAAACCGGAGCACCCGGAGGAAACCCATGCAGACACGGGGAAAATGTGCAAACTCCACACGGACAGTCCCCCGAGGCTGGAATTGAACCTAGAACCATGGTGCTGTGAGGCAGTAGTGCTAACCACTGAGCCACCATGCTGTTTTAATATTGCTGTTAATCTGTTTTGATACTCATTTGTACATTATACTAGAAAGTAACAAATTTCCATAATTAATTAAAGTTTACAAGAAGCAGTACTCTTTTATGGTTAGGCTGGGTATTTAAAATATGCTAAATCAAATCCATAAAAGGCAATTACTAAATATTCAATAGTGAGTCTCTCTGTTCAAAGCTACTGAGCAAATCTTTGCCCTTTTAAAAAAGCCTTCATACATGGAAATCATAAGTGATTACTATGGTACAGATAACCAAAATGAAACTGGCTGATAGTTTTATTTTTGCAATTGGTTATTGTGGTAGTTAATTACTGAAAATTCACATGAGGATATCTACGTTCTTTTAACAAATTAACACACACGTATTACACAAAATAAATAAACAAAGCTATGGAAATACACTTGTAAATCAATCTGAAAAGATCTTAACACAAACTGCAAAACAAAAATACCATTCTCTTCCCCAGCAATACCTTTTGTAGATATTCAATCTTATTGATACTGTTACTCCTACTTTAATTCTTTAACTTATTATTTAATTTACATTTTCGAAATTTAATGACTGAGAGACTTCTTTCCAGTTCTCATGGCCTAAACCTCATTTCAGTTCTGAGAGCTTGAAAACTTCTACATAAATTCTCACAGCTTGAAGACTTGACAAACTAAAAAAACCTTTTGTTATTCTGAAATTGTTCTCTTCTGAACCAAAATCACTGGTGACCCCTGGTCTGTTTTTGCTGTCTGTCATACAAGTTCAACTTCATAAAAACTTTTCCTGATGAAGGGCTTATGCTCAAAACGTCGATTCTCCTGCTCCTCGGATGCTGCCTGATCTGCTGTGCTTTTCCAGCACTACACTCGACTCTGAGCTCTAGCATCTGCAGTGCTCACTTTCTCCTTTGTAAAAACTTTATCAGTGAACAACACAGTATCATACTGGACACCTATCCAATGTCACAAGCTTTCTTGGAAATTATATTATTCCAAATGACTTTTTGACCTCAAACAATTATTTCATTTGGAACCAAAACCCCACGTTTATTTTACTTCTACTTTAAAGTCCAAATTCCTAAATCATAACAACATATTGTACATTTATTAAAATCTCTTTTATTTGATTACTTTTATTACTCTCCTCTGGATTATAATTGCAACCAGAATCATGGAATTGTTAGTGTGCAGAATGAGGCCATTTCAGCCATTGCGTCTGCACTGGATGTCTAAGTGTTTTAACTAAGTGCTGGTCTCCTGCAGAAGTGGGCAACAAGTCAGGTGTGTCCTATCTTGACATTGGGTGCATCTCACTGCATCTGACAAGCTGCAAGGTAAGTTCTTTGTTAATCACGAGCAAGTTTCCAATTCAGTGTTTTAATGCTTGATAAATGCCTTATTAATGGCCCAGCTTGCCTTATTGATATTCAGCTTCCTAACTTACCAAACAATCCAAACCAACTAGACAATGAGAACTCTCAGAGTGCAGACCTGGTGACTTCAGCTCATTGCTTACTTAGAAGGACGTCCCTTTGTCACAGGGCACCAATGACTTGATAGGTAAAAACAATGACTACAGATGCTGGAAACCAGATTCTGGATTAGTGGTGCTGGAAGAGCACAGCAGTTCAGGCAGACTCCAAGGAGCAGTAAAATCGACGTTTCGGGCAAAAGCCCTTCATCAGGAATACAGGCAGAGAGCCTGAAGGGTGGAGAGATAAGTGAGAGGAGGGTGGGATTGGGGAGAAAGTAGTACAGAGTACAATAGGTGAGTGGGGGAGGGAATGAAGGTGATAGGTCAGGGGGAAAGGGTGGAGTGGATAGGTGGAAAAGACGATAGATAGGTAGGACAAGTCATGGGGACAGTGCTGAGCTGGAAGTTTGGAACTGGGGTGAGGTGGGGGAAGGGGAAATGAGGAAATCGTTGAAGTCCACATTGATGCCTTGGAATTGAAGTGTTCCGAGGCAGAAGATGAGGCGTTCTTCCTCCAGGCGTCTGGTGGTAAGGGAGCGGCGGTGAAGGAGGCCCAGGACCTCCATGTCCTCGGCAGAGTGGGAGGGGGAGTTGAAATGTTGGGCCACAGGGCGATGTGGTTGATTGGTGCGGGTGTTCTGGAGATGTTCCCTAAAGCGCTCTGCTAGGAGGCGTCCAGTCTCCCCAATATCGAGATGACCGTATCGGGAGCAACAGATATAATAAATGATATTGGTGGATGTGCAGGTAAAACTTTGATGGATGTGG
>NC_057713.1:7521427-7524301 GCF_004010195.1 Chiloscyllium plagiosum
CCAGGATGGGAGGGTGGGTTGTAGGGGGGCGTGGACCTGACCAGGTAGTCACGGAGGGAACGGTCTTTGCGGAAGGCGGAAAGGGGTGGGGAGGGAAATATATTCCTGGTGGTGGGGTCTGTTTGGAGGTGGCGGAAATGTCGGCAGATGATTTGGTTCATGGACACTGGCCACACGCACCCCACATACATGAATATTAGCATCTGACATGTGCCCTCTTTAACAACCCTTACAACATCTTTGATCAACTTACAGTATATGTCTGCATTTAAATGCTGCCATCAAGCTGAACTGGGTCAACTATACATTTCAAGGTCAATTAGAGACGAGGAAGAAATGCTGACCTTGCCACCAATATCCACATCCTATGAAAGAATAAGAACGAATCCAGAACTAATATGAAATAAACATAAATTAACCTGCAAACCATTATGGAGTACACCACTTATTGCACATTAAATAACAGTCACAACCATGACAGATCCCACAAACTTTCTGAGCAACCCACTCAGGCATCAGTGATCCCAACAAATATTTAAATGCTGGTCTTCCTCAAGAGATATTTCAACACTCCTGTCTTTGGAGCATTTTGGTTTTTAAAATTTCCTTCACAGCGATTCCAACTCAACCTAGCAGTCCACTTACTACTTCTTCCTGCAATCAGTTATCAGGTGACCAGGCTCCAGCTCAGAATGCCACACTGACAGCTTTCTGCCCAGTTGCTCAAATCTTATTTCCCCCAAAACTGAGCCCACAATATTTGGATATGGTTCCAGCTTCCTAGCTGTGGTGCTGCCAAAAGCTGTCATGTTGGGTATCTGTTCACCACATACAAACAGTCCTGTGGTCATGTTTTTGTGCTCTAGACCAAATAACATGAGTAAGCTTTTAGCACCAACTTGCCTTGTCCCAGCATTGGATTTCATGCTATTTTCTTGAGCGTGTTAGGCTCTCCTTCTGCAAATTTGCATTTATATGGAGCCCTGGCATTCGGTGAATAATCTTTCGCCACTGCCCCAAAAAGACAGCGCCACAATCCCAAAAAAAAGATGGCCTCACAATATTGAACTGAGGCTTATCTGCTGTGTCAGGTGAATTCAATGTTAGCAATTAAAAGTGAAAGGGACAATATCTATTCCAATTCAAGAATACTTCAACTGAAAAATGATGTTGTGGTCATGAAAGGTGTACAGAATATAATGCAAGTATTCTTTCTACATAGCTTAACTCATTATAGGAAAAAGCATATGAGAGCAGAGTGCCTGTGCTATGACTGAATTCTCAGGAACACCTTAGTACATTACAAATATCCTTGAGGAAATTGTCTGACAAGCATGTCAAATCCCAAACATTTAAACTAAGGAATGAGATGGCAGTATATTTTCTCCTTTGTGCTTTTTTCCTTGTAGAGAAAATGAGGTCTGCAGATGCTGGAGATCAGAGATGGAAATGTGTTGCTGGAGAAGCGCAGCAGGTCAGGCAGCATCTAGGGAACAGGAGAATCGACGTTTCGGGCATTAGCCCTTCTTCAGGAATGAGGAAAGTTTTTCCTTGTGCCAACTCAAAACCTCAGCCACAGTGCAGATCCAGCGTGGCAATCTCTCTACCCGGCATGGCAATCATTTGGCACAGCATGATGGCCTCTTGGCCCACTGTGGCTGTCTCCTAGCCCAGTAGAGCAGTCTCCCAGCATGGCTCATCAGCCTCTTGATCCAGCGGCTTGGCGCAATGGTCTCTCATCGGCCCGGCATGGCAGTCCCTTCACAGCCTGGCAGGATGGTCTTTTGACATGGTATGGCCTCAGCATGGCCATCTGACCTAGAGATGAACCCAGAGTGTTCTGCAGTCAAGGCCTGGCATTGATTAAAGTCTAGGTGCTGGCGTGGACATTTGGCTAACATTTAACTATTAGGGAGGATGGACATTATGCTTTCATTTCTTTATATATTTGTTCATGGCTGACACGGGACAGGCTAACATTTACTGTCCAGCTAAATTGCCCTGAAGAAGGTGGTGGTGAACTGACTTCAACTATTGTAACCCTTGGGGTGTAAGGACACCCACAGTGTTGTTAAGAAGGGTGCTTCATGATTTTGACCAGATGTTGGTCCAAAATCGAGGATGGTGTGCGACTTTGAGGGGAACTTGCTAGCTATCTGCACTTGACCTTCAGGGTGGTAGAGGTCATAGGTTTCAAAAGGTGCTGTTGGAGAAACCTAGGCGAGTTACCATCTGCAGTGCATCTTGGGAGAAGATGCTCACTGCAGGTACTGTGCATTGGTGGTGATGTGAGTGAATATTGGAAGTGGTGGCTGGGGTGCCTATCAAATGGGCTTCTTTGTTCTGAATGGTGTTGAGCTTCTTCAGTACAGTTGGAGTTGCAATCATCCAGGCAAGTATTCCATCACACTCCTGAATTGTAGATGGTGAATAGGCTTCAGGAAGTCAGAAGGTGAGTTACATCCTATGGGATTCCTAGCATCTGTCCTGCTCCTGTAGCCCACAATACTTGTGGCTAGTCCTGTTCAGTTTCTGAATGGTAATGCCCAAGATGTCAATAGTGGGGAATTCAGTGATGGCAATAGACAATAGACAATAGGTGCAGGAGTAGGCCATTCAGCCCTTCGAGCCTGCACCACCATTCAATATAATCATGGCTGATCATTCCTAATCAGTATCCTGTTCCTGCCTTATCTCCATAACCCTTGATTCCACTATCTTTGAGAGCTCTATCCAACTCCTTCTTAAATAGGCCGAACTCCTTTGGGACTTCGATGTTGTGGCTATTACGGAGACATGGCTAGAACAGGGACAGGATTGGCTGTTGCAGGTTCCAGGATTTAAATGTTTTAGTAGGGTCAGAGGTGGGGGTAA
>NC_057713.1:7527480-7572751 GCF_004010195.1 Chiloscyllium plagiosum
TCCTCCATGTCCCTCCTCCCTACCTTTTATCTTCTCCTGCTGAACACTCTCTGCTCATTCCTGAAGAAGGGCCTGTGCCCGAAACGTCGAATCTCCTGTTCCCTGGATGCTGCCTGACCTGCTGTGCTGTTCCAGCTTATGAAGACCAGCATGCTATTAGCCTTCTTCACTACCTGCTGTACCTGCATGCTTGCCTTCATTGACTGGTGTACAAGAACACCCAGATCTCTCTGTACTGCCCCTTTACATAAATTGATTCCATTGAGGTAGTAGTCTGCCTTCCTGTTCTTGCTACCAAAGTGGATAACCATACATTTATCCACATTAAACTGCGACAGCAATCAGATTCTTTTTAGTTGAAGATGATCACTTGTGTGGTATGGATGTTACTTGCCATATATCAGCCCAAGCCTGGATATTGTCCAAGTTTTGCTGCATGTGGACACAGACCGTTTTGGTATCTTAGGAGTCACTGATGGATCTGAACGTTGTTCAGTCATTGTGAACTTTCCCACTTCTGACCATATGATTTAGGAAATGTCACTGCTCAAGTTGTGAAAGATAGTTGAGTCTACAAAAGTACCCTGAATAACTCCTGCATTGATGACCTAGAGCTGAGATAACTGATCTCCAACAACCATAAATATTTTTCTTTGTAGGACTTTAAACAGTGAAGAGTTTTCCCCTGAAATCCCAATGACTCCAGTTTTGCTAAGGCTCCTTAATTTCAAACTCGGTTAAATAAGACCTTGATATTAAGCATGTTCACTCTCACCATCCTTCTGAAATTTAACTCTTTTGAGCATGTTTGGTACAAGGCTGTAATGAAACCAGGAGCTGGGTGGCCCTGGCAGAACCTAAACAGAGCCTCAATGAGCAGGTCACAGGTTATTGCTAGTTGATAGCACAGATGATATGTTCCATCACTTTACTGAGAGTGGACCAATAGGGCTGTGTAGGACCTGTCCTGTTTTTTGTGCACAGGGCATACCTGTGGGAGTTTTCTACATTGTCAGGTAGATGCTAGTGTTGTAGCTATCCTGGAACAGCTTGGCTCGGGGTCCAACAAGTTCTGGAGCATAAATCTTCAGTGCTATTGATGGACCTATAGCCTTTGCAGTATTCAATGCTCCCAACCATTTTTCATATCAAATAGAGTCAACTGAATGTTGAAGACTGCCATCTAGGATGCTGGGGACCTCTGCAGCAGGCCTGGATACATTGTCCAATCAGTACTTCTGGCTTAAGATTGTTATGAATACTTTTGCCTTATCTTTCACGCTAAGTTTATTGCTAAGCAGTACTGTTTTAGCACTGTTGATGACCTCTTACATCACTTTAGTGATCATCAAGAGCAGACTTTTATGGCAGTAATTGGCTGGGTTAGATTTGTCCTGTTTTTTGGGTATAGGTCAAAGTTGAGCAATTTTCCACATTGTCTGGTAGATATCACTTACAATTATGTCTTGTAAATGGTGGACAAGTTTTGATGGAGTCAGAAGGGAAGCTGCTCAATGCCAATCTCTAACTTGCTCTCATAGATAGTGATTACATGGTTGGTGCAGATCACTGGCAACCCCAATATGCTAATAACAGGGGAGTAAATGATGGTAATGCCATTGAGTGGCAGAGGGAGATGGTCATTTCCTGGACACCCATGTCACATACTGCTCAGATGCTGCCAGGCCTGCTGAGAATTGCCAGCATTTTCTGTTTCAATTCATTCTTTTCAACGTTTGTAGCCCATCACTCTTGCGTAAGTGATGTAAACCTCACAGTGGTATTTGCTCTGTCAGACTTGCATCACATCAAAAACCTTTTATGATGAATATTAATCATTAGCACTACACATTGTCTCCCTGTTCAGAAGATTATACCTCCAATTATTCCACTTAAAATCCTTACTTACAAAGTTAAAGTCTCCATCTTGCGGTACCTTCCAATTATCAGGGAAAGGATTTTTTAATTTGTGGAAAGACTCTTGCAGACTCCGATTACAGTTTCCAAGGGATTTAGTATTTTTTTCCTGTTTGTCAAAATAATCCATGAACGCTGGTCTTTGGTGTTGTTCTGCAGCATCATTCCCTGCAAGAGAAAGAAAAAGTACCATGTTAGTCAACAATATTCAAAGTTCCACTTTATGCTGTTCATGAAACTTTTTCCAGATTTTGCAATGTAACCAAATGAAAACATTTTCTTTCCAAAAGTAGAGATATAGAAATGGATAAATGCTGTTGAATAAAACTTTAACATTTGGGATCAAAGAACAGTAAATAGTGACTACATTTCAAAGTAACAAATCTTCTGTGAAACATTTCAGGAGAAGTCACAAAAAGCATCACATATAGGCAATTATGTTCTTTCCTTTTTCATATTCAACTTTATTTTACAAAAATTAGAAGTAGTCAAACTGTACTGCACTTAACTACTGTGAAGACCTTTTGTATAAGCAAATTCACCTATAATTTTTTAAATTATTATTCTGAAGGTTTTTTTTAAGAACAGGAAACAAGTTAGAAAGCAAAATATTGCCTTCACTTGAGGGACACAGTGATGTAGTAATAATATCACTGGACTAGTAAGCCATGAGCCACAGAAGAATGTTCTGGGGACATAGATCTGAATCCACCATGGCAGATAGTAAAATAGGAATTACATAAAAATTTGGAATAAGAAAATAGCCAATGGCAACTACGTAACAATAGTCAATTGTTGTAAAAATCCATCTGGTTCATTAATGCTCTTTAGGGAAGGCAATCTGCCATCCTTATCTGCTCTGGCCTACATGTGACTCTAGATCCACAACAATTTGGTTGACTCTTAATTGTCCTCCAGGCAATTAGTGAGGGACAATAACTGTTGGTCTAGCCAGTGATACCCATGTGAACAAACAATACCCTTTTAACAAGACGTAAATGATTCAGTAAAATCATGGTAATACAATGGACCATTTTTCTTTTTAAATGAGTCACTATTAAGAAAATGAATAACAGTTCTCTCAGTTGGAAAATTCATTTCCTAAAATGAGGCTCCTTTTTAGTTATGTCTCACTCATTTTGGAATTACATTTTCTCAGATGAGTTAGAAACAGAAAATTTTGGTCAACACTCAGAGCCACTGAAACTGGTGAAAGCAAGAAGAAAATATTTTTGTTAAAGTCTGACAATGCAAAGGATAAAATAGAACTGAGGACCAGGACAGCAGTAAAGTGAAATAGAACATAGAACACAGAACAGTACAGCACAGTACAGGCCCTTCAGCCCTCTATGTTGTACCAACCTTTTATCCTACTCCAAGATAAGACTAACTTATATACCCTTCATTTTACTATCATCCATGTGCCTATCCAAGAGACACTTAAACGTCCCTATGTATCTGACTCTACTACCACCGCTGGCAGTGCATTCCACACACCTACCACGCTGCGTAAAAAACCTACCTTTGATATCTCCCCTAAATATTCCTCCAATCACCTTAAAATTATGTCCCCTTATGATAGACATTTCCAACCTGTGGAAAAGTCTCTGGCTATCCACTCTGCCTCTCATCATCTTCTACACCTCTAACGAGTCACCTCTCACCCTTCTTCTAATGAGAAAAGCCCTAGATCCCTCAAACTTTCTTCATAAGACATGCCCTTCTGTCCAGGCAGCATCCTGGTAGATCTCCTCTGCACCCTCTCAAGCTTCCACATCCTTCCTATAATGAGGTGACCAGAACTGAACTCAATATTCCAAGTGTAGTCTAACCAGGGCTTTATAGAGCTGCAGCATAACCTAGCAGCTCTTAAACTCAATCCCCCTAATGAAAGCAACACACCACACATCTTCTTAATAACCCTATCAATGTGGGTGGCAATTTTGATAGATCTGTGCACATGGACGCCAAGATCCCTCTCCTCCTCCATATTGCCAAGACTCCTGCCTTTAACCCTGTAATCTGCATTCAAAATCACTTCACAGGTTGAACTCCACCTGCCACTTCTCAGCCAAGCTTTACATCCAGTCAATGTTCCGTTGCAACTTTAAACAGCCCTCCACGCTATCCACAACTCCACTAACCTTCGCGTCATCAGCAAACTTATTAATGTACCCTTCCTCATCCAAGTCATTTATAAAAATCACAAAGAGCAGAATCCCAGAACAGATCCCTGTGGAACATCACTGGTCACTGAGCTCCAAGCTGAATATTTTCCATCTACTACCAACTCGGTCTTCTATGGGCCATCCAATTCTGTATCCAGATAGCCAAATTTCCCTGTATCCCATGCATACTTACTTTCCGAATGAGACTACCATTGGAAACTTTACCAAATGCCTTGCTAAAATCCATATACAGAGGAACCTTGATTATCCAAATGACACAGGCGGGGAGTATTTTATTTAGATAATCAAATGCCAGATAATCCACTGCTCTACCTTCAACAATGTGTTTTGTCACATCCTCAAAGAATTCAATAAGGCTTGTGAGGCATGACCTGCCCCTCACAAAGCCATGCTGACTATCTCTAATCAAACTATGCTTTTCCAAATAATCTTAAATTTGGTCTCTCTGAATCCTCTCCAATAAGTTGCCCACAACCGACAAGACTGACTGGTCTGTAATTCCCAGGGTTATCCCTATTCCCTTTCTTGAACATTTGCCACCCTCCAATCATCTGGTACTACTCCAGTGGACAGTGTGGATGCAAAGATCATCGCCAAAGGTGCACCAATCTCTTCCCTCTCATCACAGAATTCATAGAATTCCTACAGCATGGAAACATTCATTTGACGCAACAGGTCCATACTGACCCTCCGTAAAGCAACCCACCCTGATCCATTCCCCTTCCCTATTATTCTACATTTACCCCTGACTAATGCACCAAACCTATGCATCCCTGAACACTATGGACAATTTTGCATGGCCAATTCATCTAACCTGCTTCCCGAAGTAACCTTGGGTATATCCCATCCGGCCCAGGGAACATATCTATCTTCATGTTTTTCAAAATTTCCACCTCATCCTCCTTCTTAACATCAACCTGTTTGAGCATAATCAGCCTGTTTCACATTGCCCACATAAATGACAAGGTCCCTCTCAGCAGTGAATACTGAAGCAAAGTATTCATTAAGGACCTCCCCATCTCCTCCAACTCCAGGCACAACTTCCCTGCACTATCCCTATTTGGCCCTACCCTCACTCTGGCTGTCTTCTTGTTCCTTATAGGAGTATAGAACACTTGGGGTTTTCCTTAATCCTACATGCCAAGGCTTTTTTATGCCCCCTTCTAGCTCTCCCAAGTCCATTCTTCTGTTCCTTCCTGGCTACCTTGGAAACCCTCTAGAGCCCGGTCTGATCCTTGGTTCCTCAACTAGCTTCCTTCTTCCTCTTGATTAGGTGTTCCACATCTCTTGTCATCCAAGATTCCTTTACCCTACGAACCTATCCAGCTCTATCAGCAAGTGCTCCCTAAACAACCTCCACATTTCTGTTGTGCATTTCGCTGAGAATATATGCTCCCAATTTATGCTCCACAGTTCCTGCCTAATAGCATTGCAAATCCCCCTCCTTCAATTAAATACTATCCCATACCGTCTTCTCCTATCCCTCTCCATGAGTATAGTAAAGGTCAGGGAGTTGTGATCACTATCACCGAAATGCTCTCCCACCAAGAGATCTGACAGCTAACCTGGTTTGATGACAAGCAACAATATGGCTCCCCACTAGTTGGCCTATCTACATATTGAATCAAGAATCCATCCTGGACACAGCTGACAAAATCTGCTCCATCCAAACTATTTGCATTGAGGAGATTTCAATCAATATTAGGGAAGTTGTCATGGGTGATTTCAACAACCCTTTTCAAAATCTGCCTCTCAATCTGCTCCTCCATGTCTCTGTTGCTACTAGGGTGTCTACAGAAAACTCCCAATAAAGTGACTGCTCCTTATTGGTTTCTGATGTCCACCCATACTGACTCTGTAGACAAAACCTCATTGATGACCTCCCTTTCTGCAGCTATGATACTATCCCTGATTAGCAATGTCACTCCCTAAACTCTTTTACTCCCTCCCTATTCCTTTTGATACATCCCTTGAACATCCAACAACCATTCTTGCCTTTGTGATATCCAAGTCTCCATAATGGCCACAACATTGTAGTTCCAAATACTGATCCATGCTCTAAGTTGATTACCCTTATTCTTGACACTTCTTGTGTTAAAATAGACATACTTCAACCCATCACACTGACTGCAACTTTGCCCTATCAACTGTCTATCCTTCCTCACAGACACTCTGCACACTGTATCTGCCTGCTCACCAGCTACCCCATCCTTTGATCTGTAGCACCGATTCCCAACCCCCTGCCAAACTAGTTTAATCCCTCCCGAAGAGTTCAAGCAAACCTCCTACCCAGTTCATGTGCAGCTCGTCCTCCTTGTACAGGTCCCAACTTCCCCAGAAGATCCTCAATGATCCATATATTTGAAGTCCTCCCTCCTGCATCAGCTCAGTTGCCACGTGTTCAGCTACACTCGCTGTCTCGCTGTCTGTTCCTAGCCTCATTATTAGCAATCCGGTAACAATCCTGAGAGTACTACTCTGCTCATCATGTCTTTTAGCTTCCAACCTAACTCCCTGTATTCACTTTTAAGGTTCGCATCTTTCTTCCTAGCTATGTCATCAGTACCGATATAAACCACGACCTCTGGCTGTTCTTCTGCCCCCTTAAGAATCGTGTAGACTTGATCCAAGACATCCCCGACCTTGGCACCTGGAAGTCTTGCTTGCGACCACAGAATCTCCTGTCTTATCCTCTAACCATTGATTCTCCTATCACTATCCTATTCCCTCCCCACCCTCTTTCTGAGCAACAGAGCCAGGTTCAAGGCCAAAGACCTGGCTGCTGTGGCTTTCCCCAGTAGGTCATTTCTCCCCACCCCGCCAAAAAGTATCCAAAGCGGTATACTTATTATTGAGGGGAACAGCTACAAGGGATCCCTGCACTGTCTGCCTATTCATTTTTCCTCTCCTGATGGTCAGGTTGCTGACAATATTATTTCAAATTCTTAGGTAAAAACAATGATAAGTATTTATGCACAATGTAGCATTTCTGAGATGCACAATCTGCAGAGAGATGTAGAGGTATCTCTGATTCTCTGGTAAAGAAATTTTAATGTCTGCTTGGTGTTATTTTCTACTTTGCCCTCAACACAGGGTAAAACTGAGGTCCTGAGCCCATGGATTCACACTGCATTAAGAGCAATTACCCAGGAGTGATCTTCCTTTAATTGCCTGTTTGGTACCCAGAGGACAGCAAGTAGGCCATATGTGCTGGAGAGTGAATAGGACACTTTCCAACTTGGTGAAAGCTGTAGTCTGCCTGGGAAAGACAGACACCCTCAGCATCTCAACTTTGACAGTCCAACTCAGCAACTTTAAAGAATTAGAAACAAACAAATGCCTAGGGACGAGTTTAGTTTGGGAAACTTTATCAGTGTGGATGAATTAGCCCAAAGGGTCTGTTTCCGTGTTGTATGACTGTATAACTCTAACTAATATTGGAGAGAATATTCTGCATCACCTATGCAGGTGAATAGAAAGTTTACGCTGTTGACTGCATTGTACCAATGTGTCAAGTAGATTTAAATACCAGTCCTCTGTTCAATGCCCAAGCTGTTGGAAACTGTGTCAGCAAGGACAACAATTTCAGAGTGACTGCTTTTGGTCTGGATAAAAAGCATTTCTCTAACCCTTTTCTCACTGAATAATCTCAGATAATATGTTAAAATTGCATGCAGCCTGTGAACACAATGATCTTCTAAGCACAAAAATACATCATAACAAATATCTCTTTTCGGTTCCCACACTATATAAATATCATACCTGAATATAGATGATTTGTATCCATTATCCCTTCATACTTTTTCTAAATTACACATCCAGCATAATAGCTTATCAGGCATAACATATGTGGAAGTAAACAGAGTTTCAATTTAAAGCGTATTCATGGCACATCATGGTTACACAGTCCACCAACAAAACAAACACGGACACCATCAAAATCAGTGGAGGGAAGACACTTACGATTGAAGTAGTCTTCTTTTATGGATAATCTACATGAAAATGTTAATTTGACATTGTTCTTAATAAGTATTGATGGGCATCTTGCGCGTTACAATTTTAATTTTTTTTGACACATTGGTACAATGCAGTCAACAGCGTAAACTTTCTATTCACATTATTTCATTTTGATTTTTAATAAACTATAATTGAGCTTAGATTAACATTAATATCTATGCTGCGAATAAATATACGTTGCACACTTTTAGTTAAACCAATTTAGCTTAATAAAAAAATACACTACACAAAAGGCAATTTAAAAACAACACCAAAATGAATTGCAAATTAAGAAGCTTAATAAAATTACCCTTTACAACATAAATCAACCAACATAATGCAAGCAAAAATAATTCATATTTTGCAAGTCAGCACAAGTAAATGTCTAGATAATTAGATTAACTTATTTCTTGGAAATTTAGTTGATCAATTCAGAAATTGTCATTTTGGGATCTGGACAACATTAGCATGGCCTCATTTACTCCAAACTCATCTGGTCTGAGAAGGTAGTATTGCATTTTATTGTGACACTGATGCAGCCCTAGACTAATGGCATTCCCAGTGATTTAGATATACAGTTATTTCAGGCACCTCAGTACTCAAACCAGATTTAAAATAGCTTTTGGGAGATAAAAAATCTTTTAAGGATATTATATTTGATTGACAATTGCAGAAATGTAAATTTCAAAAGCGATGAAATGCATCAGACAATGAACAGTTGGATTTTATTTGATTACTTACGTGAAGGAAATAATTGCGAACTGCACAGATCGAGTGTAGAGATGAGGCTCATTGAATTGTTTAACAGGGTCCCTGCTTGGTCTCAACGGGCTGTGTATGTTCAACTATACTATAAATGATTTTATCATGATGTCAAACAGTAAGATTTGTGAAAGGCATTTATGCCGTTTTACTTAAATAACTGAGCAGTATTTTGAATATTCTTATGCAAGTTAAGATGAAATGGTTCAAAAGAGATTATGGCAGTCTATTAGAATATATTCTGACTTGCAGCATGACTGGGAATGTGCATGAAGTACAAATAGGCATCTTTACATTTGGCTATAGGGGCATAGAACAAGGAAGTGATGTTGAATGTGTACAAGACACTTGTTAGACCTCAGCTAGATTAATGTATACAGTTATGAGTGCCACATTACAAGAATGATGCAAATGCATTGGAAAGAGTGCAGAAAAAAATTGCAAGAAATGACCCACAAATGACAAACTTCAGCTATGAGGAAAGATTGAAAAGTTTGGGGCGGTTGTCCTCAGAGAGAAGATGGAGAAGATTTGATAGAGGGTTTCAAAGTCATGATCAACTGGACAGAATAGATAGGGAGAAGCTGTTCCTGCTTGTAGAAAAAAAAAGATTGAGAGGGCAGAGGTTTACAATGATGAGCTCATGAAGCAAAGGTGAGTGAGAAAGAAATCTTTTCACACAATGAGCAGTTAGGATATGGAATACACTACCCAGAAAAGTGGTGGAGGTAAGTTCAACTGAGGCATTCAAAAGGGTATTGTGTAATTATCTGGTTAGAAATGGTGCTAAGAACTATGGGGAATAGGAAGAAGATTGGCAATAGGGAGCAATTGAAACATGCAGGCATGATGAACCAAATGGGCTCCTTCTGCACTGTAACAATTCTGTGATTCTATATGCAGCTTGAGAAACATTACAATAAGTCAAAAATATCAATACTAGATTTAAACCAAACAGATCTCTAGATGCATTATTTCCAATGCACTGCTCACTTTTAGATCCTCTCGTTGCTTATAAGTTTATGGCAATGTTTCATAATATTTCCTTCCTGTGTATTTTTCTTGTTACATGCAGAAAACAAACAACTACACATAGAATTAGGTGACCAAGTATTGGGCACCAAACAATGAGGCCTTCTTGTTATTATACGGATTAATGAGTGGGAAAGGCCAATTAAGAGTGATGGGTGTGTCATTCACTGCCATTCAAAATGTCATCTTGCTTTTATTGGTCCTGACGCTACAGAGCTGTGACCAATATGTCAATATTGGTCTGTTGGTGTGCGGAAAAGTTAAAAACTAGAGCAATGCAAATTTATAACGGCATATAACTTGCCTGCTTTATAGGTAGAAATTTTTTGATTAAAGTGTATATCAGATTAATCTGAAGGCACTGAGTCAGGTGTTGTTAGATTCCTTGTTCACCATCCTGTCCTGGATAGTCTGCAGTTTCTTCTGGTTAAACGTTGGTTAGCCCAAAGTCAACATCCTTGTCCCAAATCTCAAACTGTATATCTTTGTTACCAATTCCACTCACTTCCTTGAAGGTGTCTCAATATGAACCAGACTGTTTGCACTCTCCTACATTCTAATCATCAGAGCTCTTTTTAAAATTTCCATAGAATTAACAGTCAATACAACTGATCATGATCTTAGCAGTCACTACATGAATAAAAAAAAACGAATAACTGTTAAATGATTGCATGGGATGGGAAGTTGTAAACATTTGCTTTAAAGTTTACTTGAATTTGTTGCCGTATACATGCCAACCATAAAATAAACAGCATTCTGCTTCATAAATACCACACGTCTGAGCCTGCGTTAGCCCATTAGCTGGTTAACCTTCATGCTCGTAAACCTGAACTGATCCAAACTTTGTGGTCCTTTCCTATCCCTCAGTGTCTAGTCTTACCACTCCTGATTACTGATCTAGCATTACTTCCTAGTTCTAAAATGTTAATAATGAAACATACCTTGTATTTGGGGCTTTTCCCTGTCTTAACATGAAATTTTGTCTAAGTAAACAACTTCCACAACTCTGCTAAACTTTGTTGCATTTAATTAATAAATTTGTTTTGTTTAGCTTTAATAAAATGACAAAGTACTTAATTAGTTGAGCATTCTTAACTGTAATCAGTAAGCCTGTCTGTAATAATTTCTTCTGAATATTTTTTATCAGGATGAGCAACATGATGAGAGATATACACAAGTTAGACCAAGAGAAATCAAAAATATTCTGAACGTGATTATATAGGTACCAAATTATTAGGAAATAATGACCATTTTATTGTTTAATCTACTGCATACCTTTGATATCACTAAAAGAAAAACAGTTGCTCTAAATTATATGTCTCCCCAAACAATGTTCTGGTTCATGTGAATATTAGATGTTTGTAATTCAATGTCAGAAATTTATTTTCATTACACATTTGTACCCATCTTGCCTAAAACGCCCACAGCAAAAAGAAAGCATCTCAGTACAGGTTATTCTGCTATAACATGCATTTCGTGAATGCAAGCTGGCAATAACGTGATTAACACATGGGGATGCCATTTTGAAAGCACAAACTTTTAAAACGTGTTGGCTATAAAGGGATTGCATCGCAAACGCTTTAAATGCTGCTTTTATTGTGAAACTTATGTGGTGAGGGGTCACACAAGAACACAACCATTGCATTATCAAAGAACTACCTATACGGTTAGAAGAAATGTGTTTAAAAAATCCAATATAGTACAGTATATTAAACAAGCCATATGGGGAGTGTGCTCTTTTATATTAATGTAGTTTGTGTTTGTTATTAAGTGTAGCTTGTCCTGTTCTGATCAAATAGTGTGCTTGGTTTATACCACAATTCCTTTCATGCTGATATCAGGCAAATGGTAAATCAGAAAGTGAATGCCACTTTTGCTCGCTTGCCTTTTGCTGCTTGTTACAAAAGTTGAATGAAAATTCAAAATTCATGCATCACGTGGCAAGGAAAACTTTTCAGTGGAGAAACCTGCCATTAGCTGACAATGAAGCAGGTATAAACAGCTTTAAAAGCGCATGTTTTCCACAGCTGCTGAGTTTTCCCAGCAATTTCTACTTTTGTTTAAAAGTGCCTCTTGCATAAACAAGGAGGTTCTTTACATGGTCACAACTTTCTGGCCCAACTTCACTGTCATTAACATCAAGTTTGAGAAGCACAAAAGGCAAATTGAGTGTTTATCAGAAATAAATTTCATTTTTATTTACAAATATCAGGATGTAGGTTTGCTCGCTGAGCTGGAAGGTTCATTTCCAGATGTTTCGTCACCCTACTAGGTAACATTTTCAGTGGGCTTCAGGCGAAGCACTGCTGATCAGTCCTGCTTTCTATTTATATGTTTGCGTTTCTTTGGGTTGGAGATGTCATTTCCTGTGGTGAAGTCACTTCCTGTTCTTTTTCTCAAGGGGTGGTAGATAGGATCTAACTTGTTTGTTGATAGAGTTCTGGTTGGAATGCCATGCTTCTAGGAATTCTCGTACGTGTCTTTGTTTGGCATTCTAACCGGAACTCTATCAACAAACACATCAAGTTAGACCCCATCTACCACCCCCTGAGAAAAAGAACAGGAAGCAGGACTTATCAGCAGTGCTTTGCCTGAGGGCCACTGAATATGTTAGCTAGTAGGGTGACGAAACATCTGGAAATTAACCTTCCAGCTCAGTGAGCAAACCTATATCCAAAACCTCAACCTGAGCTACAAGTCTTCTCAAAACTTGCTAATTTACAAGTATTTCACATTACATTGGTTTCATTTATTCATGCACATAGAGATCTAAATGTAAAATCAAACTTCATGATAGACCTGCACTTATTGCAGATTAATTGCACAGGGTTGCAGATTAATTAAGGACTTTTTGTGTGAGAAAGTGTTTCGTGTTTACTTTCACTATCTAATGTTCATGTTAGTGTTGTACTCCCCTGAATATTATAGATCATATTCATTAGGGATAATTAAAGTTTTATCTGTGAACGCAAAACTCTAAGGACTCTGCCAATCAACACCCAGCGATTGACTCCACGTCAACAGTCCTGAACCTATCATTTAGGCCTCTCATTTTCTGATTTTGACTGACCTCACCAACCTCAACACACCCAAGATGCCAGTTTCTTTGCATTTCACTCCTTCATTCATCTGGCCCAGCCTCTGTATTCTCTTAAATCACTCTGTTACAATTCCATGCTCCAAACCCCTCTCCCTCCTCACCACAAACTTGCCTTTGCCAGTCCTGAGCTTCCTACTAAATTCATCTGGCCCATTATATTTTTGACTGTTATAGTCCCTAAAATGCAGTTTAGGGACAGTCCCATAGATGAAACATTCCTCACAGAATAAATTTTCCAGATGACAATAAATCACTGATAATTAAAAGCGAAGGACATGTTAATTTGGTGATATATATTTTGTATTGCACTAAACCTTCCATTGGGCGACACTCTATCAGCAATGATTAAACACCACTTTTCAGTATTTGCACAGTTCACGTTTACCACCCTCAAACAGTACAATTACTTACAAGTATGAAAATCATTAGAATCTACATTGCTGGAAATGTAAGTTAGTCTGCACCAATGCTGCATTTTTGCACAAATTCTTTTATTGGATTGGAGCAGTGAGCATCACAGGAACACCTCCCAATTCCTGTTATTTTAACTCAGACATTAACTATTATTTTAATGCAAACATAATTAACTAACTTACGTAAGTTATTGGAAATTCTAGGTACATGTACCAATCAACCTTCTTAGCTAAACAGAAACCATATTATGGGACAGCTATTACAAACTCTCCTTATTTTATGGCAGAACATAAACAAGTGCACAAATTGCACTTCTAGCGAGAGATAAATAATGGGGTAAACTTCAAATAGGTTATAAGAAGTCACAATTGTTAAAATTATTTTTTTTTCTGATGAAGAGCTTCCCCATTTAAGTTTAAATAAAACTAGTACCGTCTCAGAATTAGAAGTTTAGGGTTGTAACATTCCTTAAACAACTTCATAAACTCCTGGAAGGTTTTAGTGCCTGGCACCTCTGGAAAGCCCCTTATAATAGAGGACGATAACAGGTCCACAGCAATCAGAAGGATGACTCATCACTTTTCATCTGCTTCAATGTCATTTGTGTGGGAAAATATATTGCGTTCTTTTCAAATATTGGGCCCAGTCTTCGACAGCAGGATCAAATGAGTTAAGCTTCTCAAATAAAGGCATGATACCAGAAAAGCTTACCCTAACTCCAAGATAACTGTGTTCTTCTGACACGTCCTGTCTTCTCTCGTTGCCACTGAAATAACTGCACAGAGGCTGGTATCCTGTCACCAAGTCACCTTTTATTTACTTGTACACAGTACACTGGCTGTGGCCAGCCAGCTCGAAGTCAGTTGCCTGAATTGAGAAGATTCTAACCTCCTGGTGATATATTTTTTTCGTCTCCTGTCACTACTGAAATAACTGCACAGAGGCCAGTATTCCATCGCCAAGTCACCCTTTACTTACTAGTGCACAGAACACTGTCTGCGGCAGCCAGCTTGGATTAATCTCCTCAGTTGTGGACTTCTAAATCCCCTGCTTATATCTTTTTTTTTAAAGTCGGCTCAGGCAGCAGCAGTAGTAGTAGTGGTGGTGATGGTGGTCAGGTACAGCTGAACACAGTCCAGAGTCATAGAGTCATAGAGATGTACAGCATGGAAACAGACCCTTCGGTCCAACCCGTCCATGCCGACCAGATATCTGAACCCAATCTACTCCCATCTGCCAGCACCCGGCCCCTATCCCTCCAAACCCTTCCTATTCATATACCCATCCAAATGCCTCTTAAATGTTGCAATTGTACCAGCCTCCACCACATCCTCTGGCAGCTCGTTCCATACACGTACCACTCTCTGCATGAAAAAGTTTTCCCTTAGGTCACTTTTATATCTTTCCCCCCTCACCCTAAACCTATGCCGTCTAGTTCTGGACTCCCCGATCCCAGGGAAAAGACTTTATCTATTTATCCTATCCATGCCCCTCATAATTTTGTAAACCTCTATAAGGTCACCCCTCAGCCTCCGACGCTCCAGGGAAAACAGCCCCAGCATGTTCAGCTTCTCCCTGTAGTGCAGATCCTCCAAACCTGGCATCATCTTTGTAAATCTTTTCTGAACCCTTTCATGTTTCACAACATCTTTCCGATAGGAAGAAGACCAGAATTGCACGCAATATTCCAACAGTGGCCTAACCAATGTCCTGTACAGCCGCAACATGACCTCCCAACTCCTGTACTCAATACTCTGACCAATAAAGGAAAGCATACCAAATGCCTTCTTCACTATCCTATCTACCTGCGACTCCACTTTCAAGGAGCTATGAACCTACACTCCAAGGTCTCTTTGTTCAGCAACACTCCCCAAGACCTTACCATTAGAGTGTATAATGCTAAGATTTGCTTTCCCAAAATGCAGCACCTTGCATTTATCTGAATTAAACTCCATCTGCCAATTCTCAGCCCATTGGCCCATCTGGTCCAGATCCTGTTGTAATCTGAGGTAAGGCAATGTCTCCAGTCGAGAGAACATTTGCCTGCTGTACACTGGCTCTAGCCAGTTAGCTCGGAGTCAGTCACCTGAACTGTGGAGATTCTACCTCCTGGTTTTTTAAAATTTTATTAAACAGTACAATATACAGTTGACAATAAACAGAAAACAGCAGTTCACAAGAAAAACTACTACATACAGGGGAAGGGGCAGAAAAGCCAAACCCCAAACCTGTTCAACCAGTTTTCAGGGAAATGAGGTCAAACCTCAAATCCCACTTTCAGTTAAAGGTAACACTAACAAACACAGACAAGACAGTGCAATAAAGTAAGAAACAGCACAAAACATAGACCCAATACATCTATAAAAAAAGACACCTGACACCAATCCACACACCGCATATTGATCAGACCGTTCTTGGCTAGCCTTCCTGCAGGATAGTCATTAGCCTTCCGGTCTCTGGCCATTCTACATACTGACTGACCCTCCCCAGGCCCGTTTTCCTAAGGACGGGTCGTCGATCACCCAGCTCCCAGTCGCCCTGCGTACTGACCGGACTAACCCGGGTCACTATCCAACAAGCTGGTTGTTGGCCTTCTGGTCTCCGGCTGCCCTGCGTACTGATTGACCCTCCCCAGTCCACTTTTCTTTGGGACGGGCGTCGGTCACTGGCTCCCAGTCACCCTGCGTATTAACCAAACCATCCCTGACCTGTTTTCTGCAGTCAGGCTGTCAGCCTTCCAGCACCCGGCCACCCTGTGTACTGACTTACTCTTTCCCCTGGCCAGTGCTCTTACGGACCGGCCATTGGCTGTGTGACTCCCAATCTCTGTGCATCCTGACCAGTCCTTCCCCAGTTAGCATCCCTAGGGGCTGCTGTCGGCTGCCTGGCCTCAGCCTCCCCGTGTACTGACCAGCCTGCCCTATATTGGTTTTCCTGCGAGGACGCTATCAGCTGCCTGCCCTGCCTGCCACGTGTACTGACAGGCTCCTCCCCGCCTGCTTTCCTCCAGGTTAGTCATCGACCCTCCGACCTCCAGCCAGGCCTCTCCCCAACCAGTTTTCCTATGGGCATGCTTTCAGCTGCCTCGCCCCCAACCACCTTGTGTACTAACAGACACTGCCCAGCCCACTTTTCCCCCAGGCCAGCCATTGACCCTCCAGCTCCCGGTTGCCCCACATACTGACTCGCCCACTCTGACCTGCATTCAAACATAATTAAGTATAAAACCCATATACATCAACAAAATTCACAAAATCCCCACAATAGTTTCCAGTACCAAGGCAGAGTCCACACCTGAAGATACAGTCCACTCTAACAAGCACCAAATGCACACCGCACAGGAGACACAAAAGGTGTTTAGTCTCCATAGAGGTCTGGCCCATCTAGAGAGATCCAGGCCTACTCACAGGAACATAGTATATTGTGAAGCTGCAGTTAACTCGCAGTGGTTTGGCAGAGTCCACAGCACACAAGCAGGTGTTCAGTATCCACACAGGCTTGGTCCATCCAAAGGACCAGGCCCACTCACAGGAACACAGTACCTTGTAAAGGTGCAGTTAACTCGGGGGATTTGGTCCACTCCAGGATGCAGCAATTGTTCACCTCCCAGCACACACACCAGATGTTCAGTCTTTACAGAGGCCTTACAAAGGGTCAGGCTTACCCATACAGGAACAGCTCATCTGGAAAGATGTATTTTCTAACAGGGGCACAGTCCAATCATCAAAAGAGTAAAAATACATTAAAAACCCAAATGCAAGGGCTAAGCCTTTGTAAAGAGAAAAGAGAGTAACACACAGGCTGTAACCAGCCAGTGAAACAACAGTTTTCTGATGAGGGCTGAAGTACACCTGAAACACATTGACTGCATAGATCAGGCAGTTTAAAAATCAGTCCTCAATAAAAAGTAATACCAGCTAATAACAAACTGGCTATATACTTCAGTCAGTTCAGGAATCAGGTTTCTTCCAAAAGGAAAAAAAACAGAAACCAACAGCAGCATTAACACACTGACTGTGGCCCAGCCAGCACAGAGTCAATTCCCTAAACTGAGGAGATTCTAAGTCACTTGGTTATTTTCTTCCCTGCTTATATTTTTAAACAGTACAGTTTACAAACAATTAACATTAACAGCTGTATACAGAGAAACAGCAATTTACAAGGGAGAGGAACGGCAAAGAGGGACCCCAAACCCTACCGTTCAACCAGTTTTCAGGGAAAAGAAGACAACTGAGGGCAGAGTCCGCTCCTGAAGGCAGCAAATGCACACCCCACAGCACGCACACTGGTGTTCAGTCTCCATAGAGGCCTGGCCCACCCACACAGAACCAGGCCCAGTCTCAGGAACACAGTACATTGTAAAGGTGCAGTTAATTTACAGGGGTTTGGTCCATTCCCAAAGGCAGGGTCCTCGTGTACTGACAGGCTCCTCCTGGCCCGCTTTCCTCCAGGCCTGTCATCAACTCTCCAGTTCCCAGCCAGTCTGCATACAGGCTGCGCCTCCCTTGACCAGCTTTCCAATGGGCACGCTTTTGGCTGCCTAGCCCCTAGCCCCTAGTCCCCCTGCGTACTAACAGACCCACCCACAGCTCACTTTTCCCCAGGCCGACCATTGACCCTCCAGCTCCCAGCCACCCCACATACTGACTAGCCCACTCTGGTCCACACAAGCACAATTATCTACAAAACCCACATACAGTAACAGAATTCACAAAATCCTCAATACAGTTTCCAGTACAAAGGCAGAGTCCACGCCCAAACTCCAGGATGTAGCAAATACTAACCTCCCAGCGCTCACACAGGTGTTCAGTCTCTATAGAGGCCTGGCCCTTCCAGGGAGAACCAGGCCCACTCTCAGGAACACAGTACATTGTGAAGCTGCAGTTGACTTACAGGGGTTTGGTCCAGTCCCAAATGCAGAATTCACACCCAAAGGCAAAGGAAGAGTCCACACCACACGTAGGTGTTCAGTCTTCAGAGGCCTGGTCCACCCAAAGGACCAGGCCCACTCACAGGGACACAGTACATTGTAAAGATGCAGTTAACCCACAGGGGTTTGGTCCACTCAAGAATGCAGCAATTGCTCACCTCCCAGCACACACACCAGGTGTTCAGTCTTTACAGAGGCCTAGTCACCGACAAATGGTCAGGCCTACCCATATGGGGCCAGATCATCTGGAAAGATGTATTTTCTCACAAGGGCTCAGTCCAAACACCAAACAAGTCAAACATATTCAGAAGAAAGAAAACCAATGTGCAAGGGCTAAGCTCTGCCTCTAAATCAGCTTCATCCTTTTCTCAAAGATTAAGAGAAAAGACTAACACACAGGCTGTAACCAGCCAGTGAAACAAGTTACCTAATTACACCTGAAACACATTGACTGTAAATCAAGCAGTTTAGAAATCAGTCCTCAATGGAAAAAAAAGAAATACCAGTTAACAAAACTGGCTTTGTAAACCAGCCAGTTTAGGAATCAGATTCTCCCCCCCAAAAAAAGCAGAAACAGACAGCAGCCCAGCCAGCACAGAGTCAGTCCCCTGAACTGAGGAGACTCTAAATCTCCTGGTTATATCAGTCAGCCAGGGCTTTCCTGCTTGGAATAGTTAACCTGGGACAATCAACAACCTCATAGTCAACATGGTCAACCTGGTTCTAGTTAGTACAGGACAAAATTACAAAATCTTGAAAGCTTAGAAATATTTTGCACACAGAAAAAAATTGTAATATACTTCAAGAATACATTGGCACATTGGTGTAATAGACAAGCACGTGCAGATGAAATTTAATGTGCTAGTCCTTTTAACCAAAAGGACTAGCCACACTACCATACATCAGGAGCATCTCAGAACTGACAGCCAGACTACTGCGACCCCTAGGACTCATAACGGCACACAAACCAACAGCCATGCTCAGACAACAACTCACCAGAACGAAGGACCCGATACCCAACATGAGCAAAACTAATGTAGTGTACAAAATACCATGCAAGGACTGCACAAAACACTATATAGGACAAACAGGAAGACAGCTAACAATCCGCATACATGAACATCAACTAGCCACGAAACGACACGACCAGCTATCCTTAGTAGCCACACACGCAGACAACAAGCAACATGAATTCGACTGGGACAACACTACTATCATAGGGCAAGCCAGACAGAGAACAGCCAGGGAATTCCTAGAGGCATGGCATTCATCCACAAACTCCATCAACAAACACATCGACCTGGACCCAATATACCAACCACTACAGCGGACAGCTGAAACTGACAACCGGAAGCGGCAGGGACAGACCATTATAAACACCGGAGGAAACATCAAAGAAGCGCTTTGCAGGAGGCTCCCAAGCACTGATGATGTCGCCTAGCCAGGGGACGAAACGTTTGCAACAAAACTTCCAGCTCGGCGAACAGAACCACAGCAACGAGCACCTGAGCTACAAATCCTCGCACAAACTTTGAACTCCAACAGAGAATACTAAAACCAACAACTATTTACAACTCCTTTCTCTTAAACCTATCTTTTACCTCCCACTTTACAATGCTGGCCCGATAAATTCCCTCTTAAATTTTATGGTAAAATCAATTTCAAACCCAGGTATAGTCTTCAAATGTCAAACTTTCTCTGTAGACTCCTCTAGGTCGACTTTGGTGTTCTGTTGCACAAATTTCTTATAGACAGGTATCTTTCAGAGAGTTATTCAGTTAGCAGTCAGCTTGTTGGCGCTCGTTGCTGTTCTCCCCTTAACTGTTCAAAATGTCTGGTTTTATACCCCAAATATTGGATCATTTCATTGTTTTGATGTCATCAAAACACTAAATTCAAATGCGATTGGATTTTGGTATCTGGGGCATAATTGTTAACTGGTTGGCCGAATTTGAATTTGTTTTTGTTCCATGGCCACGGAACTCCAGCTATTGTTTCAACCAAATGTTACATTTTTATTTTGTCCAGCACTCTGTGCTTTCGGTCAGTCCTTGCTAGCTCCAACTCTCTAAGTTACAGTACACACCTACACCTTCATAACAGCATCACCTTCTCAAGTGCAGCTGGGAATGGACAATATTTGAGGTGATTCAGAAAAAAATTCAAAGGTGGCATGAGGAAAAAGCCTTTTTACACAGCAAGTGGTTAGGATCTAGAATGCACTATCTGTAAGGATGGTGGAGGCAGATGTAATTTTTTTCATTCATTTATATGATGGACGTGTTCCAGCTAGGTAAGCATTCATTGTCTGTCCTTAACATTTTACAATTTTCAAAAGTGAATTCTGTAAGGTCCTGAAGAGTAAAAAAAAATTGCAGGGTCACTTGGAAAGAGCAGGATAGAAAGTACTAACTAAATTATTCTTGCAGAAAGCCAGTGTGGACCAGACAAGCCGAATGATTTCCTTCTGTTCTGGAACCATTTTATGATGCGATTGCATGTGATCAAACATTGTGTGGCAGCCTCAGGTATATTGCACAGAATGAATTCTCATTAAAGAAGAAAAGTATGGAAACAAAAATCAGTATGAAATGTATTCTATTGAAATGTTAGAATGGGAAATACCAGAGCTGTCAACATTGGGTAAATGTTATTTTCAGATTTTGAGTTACACACCAGCTGCAGACCCAAGAGCATAAATTCATGTCAAAAACATAAACATTCCTAAATGTGGTGATCTGCATCCATCACAGGTGTAACATATGATGGTCAGTCCACATTTAATCCACAAGCGTTGGTCCATGACCACTTATATGACTGTTTGAAATTACCTTCAATCATCATTACAGTGATCAAATCACACTTCATACTAAGTGCAGGAAGAAGTCTCTTCAGCCAATCATTTATCCCTAATAGATGGAAAGGATGTACATCTGCTCCACAACAAGAGCAGCAAGGACTGAAGATACAGAAAAAAGTTGTGTACAAAAAGTTTAATCAAGTTTTACTATCTTACTGCATAAATTTAAAAGACAACAAAACTTCTGTTATCTGTAAGAAGAAATGTGAATTACACAGCAAAGTACACTAAATAAAATCCATTATTTTAATGCAAGAAAAATAGAAATGCTGGAAAAATGTAGCAGATGGTCAGCATCTGTGGGGAGATCAGATAAGTCTGAGTTTCAGGTGTAAATCTTTCTTCACAATTCAGCTCTGGCGAAGGGTTCCCAGCCAAAGTTTCTTTTCACAAATCATAACCGCAGTATTGACATGTTAGCCCAGATTTTCTGATCAATGTTGATACTATGGCGGTCACTGATAATTGCAATTAAGAGTATGCCCTTTCCTTTTTTCACCACTGTAGCCAGGACTTACTGCTCCAGAGCAAAGAGTAAGTCAGGCTACAGGCATCTCCACAGAGGGCTGGCAAGTAGAAAGGGTGTCACTCTTGATTCTAGCGTGGTGACTTAAGGAGCCCTAGCAAAACCCAAGTCAATGGGAATCAGAGGGCAATGGGTGGAGTCATATCTGGCACATAAGAATCATGTCAGCTCAAGGACATCTCTGCAGGAATTCCTCAGGGTAGTTCCTAAGCTCAATCATCTTCTGTTGATTCATCAATGACCATTCCTCCATTAAAAGGTCCAAAGTGAGGATTTTGCAGATGATTGCACAATAATTGCCACTCCTCATATACTGAGAATAATCCATGTCCAAATGAAGTAAGTCCTGTACAATATCTAGGCTTGGGCTGACATGTGGCAAGTAACATTTGGTGCCACACAAATACCAGGCAATGATCATCTCTAATAAGAGACAATCTAATCACTGCCTCTTAATTCAATGGTGTTATCATCACTGAATATCCCACTCTCAAAATCAGGTTGCAGCTGTACAGGAAATTGGTTCATACATTTTTGGAGTATTGCGTGCAATTCTGGACTCCCTGCTTAGGAAGAATGTTGTGAAACTTGAAAGAGTTTAGAAAAGATTTCAGAGGATGTTGCCAGGGCTGGAGGGTTTGAGCTAAAGGGAGAGGCTAAATAGGCTGGGGCTATTTTCTTTTGAGCTTAGGAGACTGAGGGGCGACCATCTAGAGTTTTATACAACCGTTAGAGACATGGATAGGGTAAATAGACAAGGTCATTTCCCTGGGTTGGGGTAGACCAAAACTAGAGGGCATAGGTTTAAGGTGAGAGGGGAAAGATATAAAAGGGACCTAAGAGACAATGTTTTCATGCAGAGGGTGTTGTGTGTATGAAATGAGTTCCCAGAGGAAGTGGTGGAGGCTGGTATGATTACAACATTTAAAAGGTATCTGAGCAGATATAAGAATAGGAAGAGTTTAGAGGGGTATGGGCCAAATGCTGGCAATTGGAATTAGATTTATATAGGATATCTCGTTGGCATGGACAGGTTGGACCAAAGTGTCAGTTTCTGTGCTGTATATCTCTATGATTCTATGTTGCCTCATTCTGGTAATAAAATCATAAAATGCTGGAGAAACTCAGTAGGTCTAGCAGTATCCGTGGAGAGAGAAAAACAGAATTAAAATTTTGAAGTTTCATCTGAAAAATTAACTTTGTTTCTCTCTCCACAGATGAGGTGAGACCGATTGAATTTCTCCAGCATTTTACTATTTTTAGATGAAATTTCAGGCACATACAGTATTTTGCTTTTATTTGAGTGATTTATTCACTTCTATTTCTCTCCAGGTATGCCTACCTTTAAGAAGTTTCGCTTTTCTCTCTGACAGGATATTCATTTTAATCTTCTAGCTTGTTCATCTTTCAAGGTTGCCATCCTCATGTTTGATAAAGCATTTGTCAAAACTGACTTTCACAGCCATATCTCCAATTCCAACTAAAGTTTCATCCTTCATGTTTCAAATCCATCAATATTACAAGTATCTCTGAGACATGCAATGTTCCTCAGAGAGTGGTTCTCGCTGCATCCCAAGATCTAAACACAGTGCCATGCACTACCACATATACACACCTGACCTCTTTCTCCATCATCACCGCCTCAAAGTTGTCATTGTCCCCAATTCAGATTTATTCTTTGTCTCATTCACTCTGCCAAAAAATTTTCTCTTCCTTTCAAGTGTTAGGGAATGTAAACTCACAGATACTGATGGCCTTTTGGATTCCTCCTCTTCTTTTCCCTTGACTCCATCACTATTTCTAATGCCAGCGCTTGCTATGTATTCACTAAACTCTCTGACCTTCCCTGGTGCATTGCTAAATGATTTATGCACCGCAAAGGATTTAGGCTGCTTGTCTGACATTTAAGTTGGAGAAGTTGCAATTTCCTTCAGCAAAATATTGTAAAACTAGTGACATACTTATCTGTGGAAATATATTACCTTCATATTTCTACCTTCAAATTTAATGTCTAAAGATAGTGAGTTGGAGCTCTAAAGAAACAGAAGCATATCTGATAAGCTAAAAGCTTTTCCACAATAATTTGTTCAGATTTCTTTATGAAAACAACTTTCATTCTGAATAAAACTATATGAAGACTCAGTCCTCATTTAAAAGTGATTGTTGACTGCAATAAAATGTATCGCTAATTAAAAGTCAAGGTTCATTTCTGCTCACACAAATTTCCCTACATTTTTTCAAAACACACTGACTGAGATCTGGCTTAATGGGTTTCAGTGTTCATTAGTGATACATGTGCCTGCACAGCAACTTTGTCAGGTTGTTTCAAACTCAGAGAAACATGACAGCAATCCCACAGGGCATTCACACACCACAAACATACTTTCCAGCAGTGGTCATTCAAATGGTATTGATTGGGTATCCTGGTCAGTCTTCCCTGCCAACCACCACTTACACACACTTAGCCGAGGGAAAGTGAATCATGCAGATTGAAGATGATCCAGTAAATTCTACTTGTGCATTTCACTGCTGCCGGCAAATAAATTGTGATATTATAGACACTTATAATAGTATTAGTTGATGTATGCTATTCTTCCTTCCGCTTTTTGCTTGGTTATCAGTCCAAATCACCTCCCATTGAAAGCCAAATGCCAAGACTGACAGACTGTTACAATGAAATCTTGTTTTAAGCTAAATAAAGGCAGGGAGGGTTCTGGAAAGGAGATATGTAGGCTAACAAAGTGGAATGATATGGTAGTATTGGAGGGAAGCTATTTAAATAATGATACTCAGAGGGTGCAGGAGATAGATTTTTAAACAGTAGGTGATCAGGGTAAAGAGTTATAGGGGAAAGGCAGGAAAGTAGAGTTTAGGATTGTTGAGCTTAATATTAGGTCAGCCATGATCTCATTGACTAGCAGAGCAGACTTGATGGACCAAATGGCATACTTCTGCTTCATCTTTTGGTTTTTAGAAGAGACAGAGTTTTCAAACATATTTGAATAACAGCAAGGTAAAATTAATTTAATGTGTGCAATATTCAGAACAAAATACATGAACTAATAATACAAATAGTATTTAATGAGTATGATCCTCTAACTATATAGGGAAACAAGGATACCAAAGATGGGAACTAAATATTCAGGGATATGTGACTTTTCAAAAGGACAGGAAGGAAGGAAAGGGTGGTGGGGTGGCTTTGTTAGTATAAGATGGAGTAAGTACGATAGCAAAAGACCTTGGATCAATGGATTCAGAATCCATATGGGTGGATGTAGGAAATTAAAGGGGAAGGGAACACTAATGAGAGTAGCCCCCTAAGAGTATCTATACTATATGATAGGGAATAAATCAAAAGATAATGATGGCATGTAAAAAAAGGCAGTACATTTAACCATGTGTCATTTTAGCCTTCATGTAGGTTGGGAAAATCAAATTGGTAGAGTTAGTCATAAGAAATAATTCATAGAGTCATTCAAGTACCTTGGAATATTATTCTTTGGGTCTTCACTGTCATTAGCCAGGCCACCAAATAAATAACACTTATTCCCAACAAGACACAAGGTGTGTCCAAGGCGGGATCGTGGTTCTAAACAAGGATCAGTCTATTTTGGTGTTTAATAAGTATGAGGAAACAGTGATCATAACATGGAGAATTTAGCATTCAGTGCGAAAGAGAGGAACTTTGGTTGGAAACAACCATGTTAAATTTAGATAACAGGAATTACAAAATAATAATATACTGGACTGGAAAAACAGTTTAGCACAAAAGATAAACAATGGCAGATATTTAAGAACACAGTTAATAACCTTCAACAAAGATGTATCCCAGTGAGGAAAATGATACAATGAAGAAGACAGATGTACAAAAGGAAAGAGAAAATGCCAAAATCACATTGGCAGGTGTCAGATCTTGCGGTGGGAGAACACTGGTGACAGTGATCACAACTGCCTCACATTTACCATAGCCTTGGAGAGGGAAAGGTGCAGTTACCGAGGGAAGATATTTAATTGGGGAAAAGGAAATTATGACACTATCAGATAGGAGTTGGGAAGTACAGACTGGGAGCAATTGTTCCACAGAAAGTGCATAGCAGACATGTGGAGACTACTTAAGGTGCAGTTGTTGTGAGTGATGCACGAATTTGTTCCTCTGAGACAGATAAGAAGGGGTAAGATTAAGGAACCTTGGATGACGAGAACAAAGGAGCTTCTCGTCAAAAGAAAGAAGGCAGCTTACGTAAGGTGGAGGAAGCAAGGATCTAGCACAGCGAGAAAGGAGCTCAGAAATGGAATGAGGAGAGCCAGAAGGGGGGCACAAGAAAGGCTTGGCAAGAAGGATTAGGGAGAACCCAAAGGCATTTTACTCATATGTGAGGAATAAGAGAATGATCAGGGAGAAGGTAGGGCCGATCAAGAATAGCGTAGGGAACTTGTGCTTAGAGTCTGAACAGATGGGGGAAGCCCTAAATGAGGTTTTTTGCTTCAGTTTTCTCATGTGAATGAGAACTTTGAGGAGCTGGGATACAGTCTTGACCAGATCAAGATTGATGAAGTTGATGTGCTGGAAATTTTGGCAAACATTAAGATTGATAAGTCCCCAGTGCCAGATTTATCTCCGGGAAGCGAGAAAGGAAGTTGCTAAGCCGCTGGCGAGGATATTTGCCTCCGCACTCTCCATAGGAGTCGTACGGGAGGACTCGAAGGAGGCGAATCTTGTTCCTCTTTTTAAGACGGGGAAAAGGGAAATCCCTGGCAATTACATACCAGTCAGTCTTACGTCTGTGGTCAGCAAAGTTTTGGAAAGAATCCTGAGAGATAGGACTTATGACTATTTGGCAAAACATAGCGTGATTAAAGGCAGTCAGCATGGCTTTGTAAGGGGCAGATCATGTCTCACAAATCTTATTGAGTTCTTTGAGGAGGTTTCAAGACAGGTCGACAAAGGTCAAGCAGTGGATGTGGTGTATATGGACTTCAGCAAGGCATTTGATAAGGTTTCCCATGGTAGGCTCATTCATAAAGTCAGGAAGTATGGTATACAGGGAGATTTGGCTATCTGGATTCAGAATTGGTTGGCTGACAGAAGGCAGAGAGTGGTTTTAGATGGAAAGTATTCTGCCTGGAGGTCAGCGTTCAGTGGGGTCCCGGAGGGCTCTGTTCTTGAGCCTCTGCTCTTTGTAATTTTTATAAATGACTTGGATGAGGAGGTTGAGGGGTGGGTTAGTAAATTTGCAGATGACACAAAGGTTGGAGGTGTTGTCGATAGTATTGAGGGCTATTGCAGGCTGCAATTGAAGGTGTAGTGAGCAGTGAAGAGAGTTACCTCAGATTGCAACGGGATCTTGATCAGATGGGCTAGTGGGCTGAGAAGTGGCAGATGGAGTTCAACCTGGATAAATGCAAAGTGATGCGTCTTGGAAGGTCAAACTCAAATGCTGAATATAGGATTAAAGACAGGATTCATGGCAGTGTGGAGGAACAGAGGGATCTGGGTGTAGAAGTACATAGATCCCTCAAAGTTGCCACCCAAGTGGATAAATTATTAAGAAAGCATACGGTGTTTTGGCTTTCATTAACAGGGGGATCAAGTTTAAGAGCCGTGAGATTTTGCTACAGCTCTACAAGTCCCTGGTGAGACCACACTTGGAATATTGTGTCCAGTTTTGGTCGCCCTACTATAGGAAAGATACAAAGGCTTTGGAGAGGAAGCAAAGAAGGTTTACCAGGATGCTGCCTGGACTGGAGGGTCTGCCTTATGAAGAAAGAGTCATAGAGATGTACAGCATGGAAACTTACCCTTCAGTCCTTACTGTCCATGCCGGCCAGATATCCCAACCCAATCTAGTCCCTCCTGCAAGCACCTGGTCCATATCCCTCCAAACCCTTCCTATTCAGATACCCATCCAAATGCCTCTTAAATGCTGCAATTGTACCAGCCTCCACCACTTCTTCTGGCATACACGCACCACCCTCAGTGTGAAATGTTGCCCCTTAGGTCTCCTTTATATCTTTCCCCTCTCACTCTAAACCTATGCCCTCTAGTTCTGGACTCCCCAACCCCAGGGATAAGACTTTGTCTTTTTACCCTATCCATGCCCCTCATAATTTTGTAAATCTCTATAAGGTCACCCCTCAGCCTCTGACGCTCCAGGGAAAACAGCCCCCGCCTATTCAGCCTCTCCCTATAGCTCAAATCCTCCAACCCTGGCACATCCTTGTAAGTCTTTTCTGAACCCTTTCAAGTTTCACAACATCTTTCTGATAGGAAGGAGACCAGAATTGCATGCAATATTCCAACAGTGGCCTAACCAAAGTCCTGTACAGCTGCAACATGACCTCCCAACTCCTGTACTCAATACTCTGACCAATAAAAGAAAGCATACCAAACACCACCTTCACTATCCTATCTATCTGTGACTCCACTTTCAAAGAGCTATGAACCTGCACTCCAAGGTCTCTTTGTTCAGCAACACTCCCTAGGACCTTACCATTAAGTGTATAAGTCCTGCTAAGATTTGCTTTCCCAAAATGCAGCACCTCGCATTTATCTGAATTAAACTCCATCTGCCACTTCTCAGCCCACTGGCACATCTGATCAAGATCCCATTGCAATCTGAGGTAACCCTCTTCACTGCCCACTACACCTCCAATTTTGGTGTCATCTGCAACTTACTAACTGTACCGCTTATGCTCGCATCCAAATCATTTAAGTAATTGACAAAAAGTAGAGGACCCAGCACTGATCCTTGTGGCACTCCACTGGTCACAGGCCTCCAGTCTGAAAAACAACCCTACACCATCACTCTCTGTCTTCTACCTTTGAGCCAGTTCTGTATCCAAATTGCTAGTTCTCCCTGTATTCCGTGAGATCTAACCTTGCTAATCAGTCTCCCATGGGGAACCTTGTCGAATGCCTTACTGAAGTCCATATAGGTCACATCCACCACTCTGCCCTCACCAATCCTCTGTGTTACTTCATCAAAAAACTCAATCACGTTTGTGAGACATGATTTCCCATGCACAAAACCATGTTGACTATCCCTAATCAGTCCTTGTCTTTCCAAATACATGTACATCCTGTCTCTCAGGATTCCCTCCAACAAAACTTGCCCACCACCGACGTCAGTCTCACTGGTCTATAGTTCCCTGGCTTATCCTTACCACCCTTCTTAAACAGTGGCACCACGTTTGCCAACGTCCAGTCTTATGGCACTTCACCTGTGACTATCGATGATACAAATATCTCAGCAAGAGGCCCAGCAATCACTTCTCTAGCTTCCCACAGAGTTCTCGGGTACACCTGATCAGGTCCTGGGGATTTATCCACCTTTACGCGTTTCAAGATATCCAGCACTTCCTCCTCTGTAATATGGACATTTTGCAAGATGTCACCATCTATTTCCCTGCAGTCTATATCTTCCATATCCTTTCCCACAGTAAATACTGATGCAAAATACTCATTTAGTATCTCCCTCATTTTCTGCGGCTCCATACAAGGCCACCTTGCTGATCTTTGAGGGGCCCTATTCTCTCCCTAGTTACCCTTTTGTCCTTAATGTACTAGTTAAAGGTTGAATAAGTTCAGACTTTTCTCTCTGGAGAGAAGGAGGAAGAGACTAGACCTGATCGGGGTATACAAGATAATGAGTGGAATAGATAGAGTCAATAGCCAGAGACGTTTCCCCAGGGCAGGATTGACTGGTACGAGGAGTCATAGTTTTAAGATATTAGGAGAAAGGTATAGAGGAGATGTCAGAGGTAGGCTCTTTACGCAGAGAGTTGTGAATGCGTTGCCATCTGTGGTGGTGGAAGCAGCGTCATTAGGGACATTTAAGTGACTGCTGGATATGCACATGGACAGCAGTGAGTTGAGGGGTGCATAGGTTAAGTTATTATATTTTACATTAGGATTAAACCTCGGCACAACATCATGGGCCAAAGGGCCTGTTCTGTGCTGTACTTTTCTATGTTCTATAAACATAAGGCTCTTAGAGAAAGAGGATTGGGAAATAATAAATGAGAGTCAGGAAATGGCAGCAGAGTTGAATAAATACTTTGCATCACTGTTCACAGTAGAAAATACTAACTGTGTTCCAAAAATATTAAATACTCAAGGGGTAAAAGGTGGAGAGAAAATAAATACAATAATTATCCCTCAAGAGAATGTATTAAGGGAACTAATGGGGCCAAAGATAGATAGATCCCCTTAATCTGATGGGATGCCCACTATGATATTAAAGGAAGTGGCTACAGAGATAGCGAATGCACCAAGGAAGTTCAGCACCAAGAAAGTTAAATATGGTAGCAGATTAAAAGAAAAATATACAATGTTGCAAAGATTTATGATAAATTCTAGGAACTTCCTAAGAATCTTTAGATTCTAGAAAAAGCCCAGATTATTGAAAAACTGCTAATATAACACCCTTATTCAAAAAGGGAGGGAAATTTTTAAAAAAAGTTAACTATGGACCAGTTAGCTGAACAACTGTAACTGTGAAATGTTCCACTCTGATAAATTACACTATATATGAGCATTTAGAAATACATAATCTAATCAGAGTCAGCAAGGCTTCATAAAAGGGAAATCATGTTTCAGAAATGTATTTGAATTCTTTGAGGAGGTTAACAGGCAGAATAGATAGATGGCAACAATTAGATGTAATATGTTTTGATTTTAAAAAGCTGTTCCATAAGATACTGCAGATAAGGCTACTTAATAAGCCCATGATACTGGCAGCAATATATTAATGAGGATAAAAGATTGGCTAACTGATAAAAGACAGAGTTGGGATAGGGGGTACTTTCAAGATCAAGATTAGAGTGGCGCTGGAAAAGCACAACAGGCCAGGAAGCATCCGAGGAGCAGAAAAACGTGTAGGGTAGGAGCCCGAATGTTTCCTGATGAAGGGCTCCTACCCGAAATGTCGATTTTCCTGCTCCTCGGACACGGCCTGACCTGCTGTGCTTTTCCAGCACCACTCTAATCTTGACTCTGATCTCCAGTATCTGCAGTCCTCACTTTTGCCTAGGTACTTTCAAGATGGCAACCTGTCACTATCAGACTGTCACAGGAATCAGAGATGGGGCCATAATTATTTATAATTTATATTAAAGTTTTGGATGAGTTAAGTGAATGTACGATCACCAAGTTTGCATATGATACAAAAATTGGTGGGAACGCAAGTGGAGAAGGTGACACATGCAGTCCACCAAGGGATTCTGACAGGTTAAATGAGTTGCCATAAACTTGACAAATGGAATATAATGTGGGATAGAAATACGATGTTCTGCACTTTGGCAGGAAGAATGCAGAAGGTGGATTTCATTTGAATGGAGAAAGACTAAAGAAAACTGCAGCACTAAGTGATTTGGGGGGTCAACTGATCACTCCTGCTAAATTGTTCCCCAGAAGAAAGTCAACTCCATCCACAGGTGATTTCTAACCCATGCCAGCTATCTAATCCAGAAAACAAGTTGCATTCCAGTGGGTCTTTGTACTCAACACTGAACTCTTTAGAGAGAAAACTAAATTCTTCTCCAGGAAGGGGTTTGAGTAGCCTTTACATCTCTTAATATTCAAAGCTTGTGTAATTTGTAGCTCGGGTGCTGTCGTAATTGTGAGAATGTTCGCTGAGCTGGGAAACTGATTTCCAGACATTTTGTCCCCAGTCTAGGTGACATCTTCCCAGCTCAGCGAACATACCCACAACCATGATCTCTTAATATTGTTATGGGACTGGATGTTTCCTTTGAAGAAAATGGGGTCATCTTCGCTTTCAATAAAAAACTTCATAGCTCTTATCTTCCCCATATATATTTATTCTGCACACCCAGCTGTTTTATCTCCAGCTTCTTGTTAAAGCTACAATTTAATGTGTGGCCTTTTCATTTCATTTTCAGACTTGTTAGAGAGTCATAGAGATGTAAAGCACAGAAACAGACCCTTTGGTCCAACCTGTTCACGCCCACCACATATCCTAAATGAATCTAGTCCCATTTGCCAGCACTTGGTCCATATCCATCTAAATTCTTCCTATTCATATACCCATCTGGCAGCTCATTCCATACATGCACCACCTTTTGTGTGAAAAGGTTACCCCTTAGGTCCTTTAAAATTTTTCCCCCCTCACCCTAAACCTATGCCTTCTAGTTCTGGACTCCACTGCCTCATTAAAAAGACCTTGTCTATTTATCCTATCCATGCGCCTCATGATTTTATAAAGTTCTATAAGGTCACCTCCAACGCTCCAGGGAATGCAGCCCCAACCTATTCAGCTTCTCCATATCGCTCAAATCCCCTAACCCTGGCAACATCCTTGAAATCTATTCTGAACCTTTTCGAGTTTCATAATATCCTTCCGTTAGGAGAGAGATTAGAACTAAGCACAATGTTCCAAATGTGGTCTAACCAATGCCCTGTACAGTCACAACATGACCTCCCAACTCCGATACTCAATGCACTGACCAATAAAGGAAAGCATACCAAATGCTTTCCTCACTATCCTATCTACCTGAGACTCAATTTTCAAGGAACTATGAACCTGCACTCCAAGGTTTCTTTGCTCAGAAACACTCCTGAAGACCTTAGCATTAAGTGGGTGGCACGGTGGCACAGTGGTTAGCACTGCTGCCTCACAGCGCCAGAGACCCGGGTTCAATTCCCGACTCAGGCGACTGACTGTGTGGAGTTTGCACATTCTCCCCGTGTCTGCGTGGGTTTCCTCCGGGTGCTCCGGTTTCCTCCCACAATCCAAAAATGTGCGAGTCAGGTGAATTGGCCATGCTAAATTGCCCGTAGTGTCATGTTAAAGGGGTAAATGTAGGGGTATGGGTGGGTTGCGCTTCGGCGGGTCGGTGTGGACTTGTTGGGCCGAAGGGCCTGTTTCCACACTGTAAGTAATCTAATCTAATTAAGTGTATAAATCCTGCTCTGATTTGCCTTTTCAAAATGCAGCACCTCACATTAACTTGATTAAAGTCCATCTGCCACTCCTCAGCCCATTGGCCCATCTGATCATGATCCCGTTGTACTCTGAGGTAGCCTTCTTTGCTGTCCACTGCACCTCCAATTTTGATGTCATCTGCAAACTTACTAACTATACCTCCTATGTTCATATCCAAATCATGTATATAAATTATGAAAAGCAGTGGACCCAGCACCAATCCTTGTGGCACACCACTCTTCACAAGCCTCCAATCTGAAAAGCAACTCTCCACCACAACTCTCTGTCTTCTACCTTCAGTTCTGTATCTAAATGGCCAGTTCTCATTGTATTCTATGAGACCTAACTTCGCTAGCCAGTCTTCCCTGAGCAACCTTGTCAAATGGCTTACTGAAGTCCATATAGATCATGTCCACCACTCTGCCCTCATCAATCCTCTTCATTATTTCTTCAAAAAACTAAATCATATTTTGAGACATAATTTCCCATGCACAAAGCCATTTGATGATCCCTAATCAGTCCTTGCCTTTCCAAATACATGTAAATCCTGTCACTCAGGATTCCTTCCAACACTTGCCCACCACTGATGTCAGGCTCACCGATCTATAGTTCATTAGCTTCTCCTTACCCCCTTTCTTAAATAGTGGCAACCTCCAGTCTTCCAGCACCTCACCTGTGACTATCAATGACACAAATATCTCAGTGAGGGGCCCAGCAATCATTTCCCTTGCTTCCCTCAGAGTTCTAAGATACACCTGATCAGGTCCTGGGGATTTATACATTTTAAATGTTATGAACTCTAATATGTCACATGGGTTTTCCTCTAAAATTCCAACATCCCAGAATACTTGTTGCAACACTTGTAATAATCAATACACTTTGGCTTCCCAACTATTTATTCCTTATCTTGGTTACTCACCTTTCTTTCACTCTCCCATTTTAGTTGCAACCCTTTCGTTCACAACATGAGTTCTTATTATGGTCAGCAATGAGTTTTTAAATTCCCCGAGGAGAATCTTTCCAAGAACTTCATGTAAGGTTTTAGCTTCTAATGCTCATATCCACCTGTCAAAGTAAATTTTCTTAAACCTTTCAAGTTCAACATAGCTTTGTCCAGACTGTTTCCTTAAATTCCAGAATCTTTGACTATGTGCCTTAGGTACTAACTTGTACGCAGTCAATATAAAGTTAAAAATCACACAACACCAGGTTATAGTCCAATAGGTTTAATTGGAAGCACACTAGCTTTCGGAGCGACGCTCCTTCATCAGGTGATTGTCAATATAGTTTTCTTCACTGCATCATAATCCCGAGAAAGCTCCTCTGACAATGAAGTATATATTTCTGCTCTTTACCTGTCAACCTATTCTGCATAGGCATTGTTCAGTCCTTTTTTTGCCATTTTTTCAAATGATATGATGAATGTCTCCACATCCTTTTCCTCAAATTTTCACACAGGTTGTGAAAACTTTAACATTTCTTTACTAGACTTCAAATTATGACAGATCCCCCCTCTGCTCCTCGGGCCTACATGAGCATTTGAGGTATCATGTTTGATCTGCATCATTTTCAGCCAAAATTTATATTCCCCCACTTTCTCTCTCTCTCTAAGTTCTAATTAGGGGATGTGATGGCGTAGTTCCCTTAAGATTACCAGGGAAAACTCTGTCACCAGCAGGAAACCATTTGTCATTTGCATCACCATGTCTTAAATGCAGAAAACCATTTGCCTTAACCTGCATTATTTACAAATACCATATCACAATCTTCATTGCACCAATTTCAAATCAATCCCAGACAAGCCCTCAAACGTTATTACACCTCAGTGAGGTAGCATGCTGAAAGTCAAGCCCAACCTATTCCCAGAGTCATCACAAAAGGTTAGGATTTTTAAAAATGTGCAGAATTCCCCAATGTATCTGACTTTTACAGCCAGGTTGACAGAAAGCACAGACCAGGTTCCTATACTTTACAATAATTACTATTTATTGCAAATAAATACTCTAGCTACAGATAAACAATTCTGAATCATTGGCATATAATTCTACAAGTTAAAGCATCAACCCCACCCCTTTATAAACTCCTCCTCTATACACAATATAGACAGTTAAAAAAATGGCAAAAGTAGGCAAAAGTGTCTCCACCCTGGAGGCTCTCTGCCTCTGTTCCTAATGAAGGGCTTTTACCTGAAACGTCGATTTTCCATTCTTCCTGGATGCTGCCTGACCTGCTGTGTTTTTCCAGCACCACTCTGGTCAAAAAAATGGGTCAAGGCAGACGGAAAGACTGAGAAGACAGTTCAGTGGTCCCTGTTCTCAGGATTTACTGAAATGATTCTTGTGCTAATCAGAGCCCTGATTCTCAATCTTCCTCTTCTTAATGCTTTCACCTGTTTCCAGGGGGCACAGACTGACTAGTCGACAGTTAGAAAGGTTTCTGACCGATTAATTGAAAATAGCAGCTTACAGCAATGGCTGAAGGAAATATAAGCTTGAAGAAAATCAGATTAAAGTGTATTTTTTTCTGCACAGAACAGAGACAGCTCCTGAACTTAGGGATATCTGATGGCTTCTCACTATCTTGTACATAGTCCCAAGCAGTTCAGCTACCTGGGAGCCAATCTCATATTTTCAGATGGCAGAAGTCTTTGTCATTGATAATTGGTTACTAGCTCCCAGATCAGTGAGCTACTTGTTGCTGGTTGAATCTCTATTTGTACATAGTCCTTGGCTCCAGTTTGTCGACAAAATCCACCAAATCTGCTTGAACCAGCAACTATTTTAACAGTACTATGCAATGGTTGTCAGATTACTTGCTTTTAACAAATAATGCCATACTTAGTTTTTAAAAAGAAAGTCATTCTTCCATTCAGGAGGAAGTGAGGGCTGCAGATGCTGGAGATTAAAGTCAAAAAGCTACCATTCCCCCTAGCCCCACCCCTCCCATTTATCTCTCAGCCCCCTTAGCAGCCCCCCTACATTCCTGATGAAGCACTTATGCTCAAAACATCTGACTCTCCTGCTTCTCGGATGCTGCCTGACCGGCTGTACTTTTCCAGCGCCGCACTGTTTGACTTCTTCCATTCAGTCCCAATAGAAAATAAAGAAAAACAAAAAGACCCATCTTTACATCAATCCTTGTTCATCCCTGAGAGATGTTCTGTGGGAGTACGAAAGCAATGTACAGTCTGATAGTAAGTGAAAATGATAAAGGAGTGTTTTAAAAAGTGAAGGTCTAAGGAAGGAATTGCAGCTTTGAAAACGAATTACTAGAACTCTTAGTCAGGTGTGTGTGCATGCATGTGTGTGTATACACATGCAGCACTTGCTATAAGCTGTTGCTTCTAACCAATCACTGTGAAACTGAACAATTAATGTGTCAGTCTCCTGTATTTTCAACAAATAACTGAAAGAACCTGGAGGAAGCAGTTTGGAGACAGAGGTCTTGAGCAGAAAAAGGAACATTTCATCAAAATCTGTGGACTGGTGTTCTTGAACAGTATTTCCCAATCTTTTACCCTCAAGTAACACCGATGATTTTTATTTCTCTGTGTCTGTCCAAATGTGTGTGCAGAGGTTTTAGAAGGGGATTTCAACTAATAAGAGTTATAATAGCTTATCGTTGTTTACCTGTAGTTCGAATTTACTTACTTGTAATAAATTCTAGTTCTTGTTAAGTACAGAAGTCTAGTCAGTGTTTTCTACTAATATGAGTCCATTAGAAAGATAAATTGGGACTCTGAGTACTCTAATTAAGTCTTTAATTTTTGTGGCAAGATATCAGGGTTCAAGTATCAGTGCACTTTCTCAAGAGGGTCATGTTAATTCAGTGCTTTTGCACATTATTGTGTGGTAAGGGCAGCAGATAAATGTAAGTCATTATAAGAATATTAGTCTGCAATGTTCAACTATTTTATTTAAAGACAAATACTTTTTTCTTACTTTTCATTGTTCCATCTTCTTCATCTTCATCACTGTTAATTACCATGGTCCCCAGGTCTGATTCTAGCATAGTACTATTGTGTTCAATCATGGTTTGGGCACCTTCACTCATAGTACTAGTTGCTCTCATGGTGCCTGTGCCTGCATGACTAGTCTTCACCATGGTGTAAGAATCAATCTCATCTTCATCCTGCAGAATGTACAAAATATTAACACAATAAGGCTGCACAGCTGTCTGGAATTTCTTTGTTAGGAGATCAACAGGTACTGATAGAACTATACTTTTTTAAAAACTTCATAAAAAATGAACCATGTTTTATTGCATAATCAAAACATTTGTGTGATGGAGTTTTGATTCTAATTTGTAGTCATGAGAAAAAAGCAAAAATTATGCAATATTTTTGCATGACAGCTAATCCCCCAAAACAAATTCAGGCAAAATAGTTGAAAAGAAATTTGGAAACAATACTGGAGCTATCAGCATCTATTATTTTAATCATCAACCTCCAGAACAGTCAGAAAATCAGAACAGAAAAGCTGTATTTTTTGAATGAGAATTACTTTTATTTTTTACCAGACTTCTCAAAATCCATAGTATAGCTTTCCATGTGTTACAGATGGAAATGAAGCAAATCACATCCTTAAGTGATCACTATAGCAAGGAATAGCACAAGCCCAACTATTTCTACAAAAGACAAAGTATAGAACAGATAAACATGTCTTTGATTTCTGCAATGGCCACTAATAATGGAGGGGGAATGCTCCACAGGCTAGAATTAGAAGTGATTAAGTATCTTAGATTGTTACAAGAGGAGAGGAATTTGGAAACAAGGATGAAAATTTTAAAATCAAGGCATTGATTAACTGGGAGTCAATGGAGGTTAATGTGTTTTGGTGATACGTGGAGGGGGCGGGATTTAATTTCCTTATACATTTTCCCTATTAGTCAGTTGATGGAAAAGCTGCCCATATTCAGAATTCTGTACATGCAGTGGATTTGCCGACATGGCAGTATCCCATTGCATACTAGTGGCAATCATAATGTTTTTTATTGGTTTAAAAATGGCAGTGCAATGAGAACATCAGTGGCAATACCAAAGAATCAGCACATTTGACAAAAATGGTTGCTCAATATTGGAAATCCATTGCTGTACTGATTGCTTGATAAATGTAACATATTCCTGCATTATATAGAAACGCATATCAGACCTATGGTAGTTATTGTTCCATGGCTCAGTACCTAAATAATGTGCAATAATGTGACCACTTGTAGCTTCCCAATTTTAGGAGTTATTTCAGAAATCAGTGGCCAATATTCTCAGTCTTTTTGAAATATAAACCCATGCTCTCCTGATTAAATAAATTCTTTCTATGCTACCATTTGAAAATCCTAGCATATTGATAAGTTCTGCAGCCTGTCTAATCTTATCATCCCACCTGGCTTCTTAAATGGCACTTATGAAACCATTTTGATAATCTCTAGAATCAATGAGTTACATGGAAATATCTAACATAGGAGCAGGAATAGGCCAGTTGATCCTTCAAGCTTCCCTAACATTCATTACAATCATGCTGGTCATCCAACTCAATAGTACGTTCCATAATTTTCCCCATATCCTTTGACACCTTAGCCTCAAGAGCCATATCTAACTCTTTCTTGAGATCAGACAATGTTTTGGCCTCTACTGCTTTCTGTGGTCACAAATTCCACAGGCTCACCACTCACTGGGTGAAGAAATGTCTCCTCGTTCTCAGTCCTAAATGGTTTACCATGTAACCTTAGGCTGTGTGTCTTGGTTCAGGACTAGGACCTGGGGCACAGCCACAGAGTGAAGGGATGATCTTTTAGAACTGAGATGAGAAGGAACTTCTTCAACTACAGAATGATTAATCTTTAGAACTCATTGCGCAGAAGGCTGTGCAGACCAAGTCACTGGCTGCATTTAAGATGGAGATAGACAGTTTCTTGATTGGTAAGGGGATGAAGGGTCACGGGAGAAGGAGGTTAATGGGTTTGAGAAACATAACAGCCATAATTGAATGGTGGACAGACTTAATGGGCCAAATGGCCTAATTCTGCTCCTACGTCTTATGGTCTTTAGTTAAAGAACATTTGCAGCCTGGTATGCATATGTTCAGTGACTAACCACCAATGTAACCAACAGTTAAAATTATGATCAAGCCAAGTTCCAATCTTGGATCTTACTTGTCCACTATTACCATCAATTGGAACTGCAATAATAGATCCTCAATTCAAATAAATCACAACTTATACTTACGAAGCAGGGTTGATGCAATTAAAGCCCAAAACTGTTCCCTGAGAAATATCAACCAAAATTTGACACAAAGTTGTGTGAACTTAGACAAATGACTCAAAGCATGTTCAAACCAGAATATTTTAAAATAACAGATTAGAGGAAGGAGTAATAAAGAGGGAGGAAGAGAAAAGGAAGGGAATGTCAGAGCACAGGGCCTTTGGAATTCAAGGCATGGACACCTAGAGCTGAGCTATTAAAATCAGAAAATGAGTAGAATATCGATATCTGGAAGGACTGACAAGCTGAAGGAAGTTACAAAGATGAAAAGGAGTGAGGTTGCAGAAGGATTGGAAATTTAGGATAAGAATTTTAAAATTGAAGCTCCAATTAACCAGGAGCCAATGCAGGTCAGAGACTACAAGGTTGATGGGTGAGCAAGACTTTATAAGACTTTGTGCAAGTTTAAACTTGGACAGCACAGTTTTGGAAGGCCTCCAATTTATGACGTATATGTATCTTGAGCCATCTCCTGCATAGATCGAGATCATAACCTTTGAGTTTGCAATTAGGAAAACTCACAAGGAGTTTACTGATCCCGTAAACTAATTCTACTTTAGAAATGAATGTTATAGCCTCTAGACCAGATCTTCTGAGCATCATCCATATAAATTTGGTAGTGTTAACCATTGTTGAAAGAAAATCTGTATAACGTATGTAAGTAGCAGAATTAAGATTCCATTAAAGCTCAGGAACCCTATGTACCAATACATTTAATTTAACTGCTTGTGCAATTTGAAAATTTAGTCTATCATTGCATCTGCAGGCAACTGATCATCTCATTCCTCTTCCTTTGGGAACAAACATAATCACAATCTCCTACAAGCATTCCAAATCAGACCTTGGAACCTGAGCTACTCGTTAAGACCAATTCTATCCTCATGTTTTGATTGCCTTTAGCTTTCAAACCTACAGAGCTGAAACTAGTTTGAACTGTGTAGAACAGAAAACACCCCCAGAATATTATAATAATCACCTGAAAACGGAAAAACGGAAAATAAAGTGTAAATTTTGGAGACAATGAAAAGCAATGTTTCAAAATCTGAAAGCGCCTCCTGAATTAAGGGACAACAGTCCATCATAAAATGCATTGCCCAAAGAGAGCTTGGCTCAGCAGTCTGTAATCTAATACATGCATGATGATTCAAGCCATTCAAGTTTGGCAAGTCATACAAGTTGACATTTAATCATTTAATCTAAGTTGTATGTAATTCAAAATTTTATTTGATTTGTAAATCAAACAGAGACAAAAAAGCTGCTTCATGATTCAAGTTTGTCTCTTAAGCCTTTACTTTCTAATATAATTTAACATCATAGAAGGTTCACATATGCTTTCATTTTGCAACATTCAAAACTGGAGGAACCATTAAAATAACTCTTCTTTTAAATTACTTTGATTGTTGTTATATCTAAAAACAAAAAAAATACTGTTGATGGCATACACACACTGAATTTAATTACATATATTATACTTTTCATTTATCACAGATGTGTCAACAGATCCAGAAAAGTTTACAATTCGTAAACAAATTTCTTCCAAAACATTCCTTGCCATGTTGACAAATTACTTTAGTTGGATTACGTTTAATTATATGCTTTTTAGAATTCATGTGTTCATTTAAAAAAAATTTGAAGGCCAAGAGAAATTATCAGCTGAATATCTGAGGGTGCAGTAAATCTTGTACAGGTAGGAATTTTGAGTAAAAAACCTGTACTACAGTAACTCATCAATATTCAGCTTTCATATCAATGCAACAAAAAGCCATTAAGTCAATTTACTGACAACAATATTATCTTCCCCTTTTTGATTCATGGGATAAAGTTCTCCAACTAAAATCAAAAGCTGAAAATGTAGCTACCTCAACTGGAGACTGTATTTTCATTTTTACGTATAGAGTCGCAGAGTCATTCAGTATGGAAACAACCCTTTGGTCCAACCAGCTCATGCCGAACATAATCCCAAACTAAACTAGTCCTACCTGCCTGCTCCTAGCCCATATCCCTCCAAACCTTTCCTAATCGTGCACTTATGCAAATGTCTTTTAAACATTGTAATTGTACCCTCGTCTACCACTTCCTCAGGAAGTTCATTCCACACGCGAATAAGCTTTTACTTTGACTGCAATGTTTTGCTTAACTACAATATAACTACAGATCTGGGTACTGTTTGGGATTGTGGTCCACAAATAAAAGCAGTAAGAATGGTTTAAGGATTTAGATCTAGACTAAATATAAATTAAGACTATTAAACTAGGTTTGAATCTGTAAAATATTTTCTCTTAAATATGATATCAAACATAAGTTCTATGGCTGGATGTCTCTTAAATGGATCAAACCGAGTTTAATCGATTCTCATTCAGATAATAAAATCATCAAACACAGAAGGAGACCATGTCTTTGGCAAACTTTTGACAGAGCTTCCTAATTATTCCTGCAGCTCTGCTCTACTTCCATTATCTTTTTTTCAAGTATATTTCCAAATTCCTTTTGAAAGTTACGACTGAATCTGTTTTCTTCCATCCACCCCCCCATCTCCCCAACGGTGTTTTGCTGGTTTTACACTCAGAAAATGTACCCATTTTCTCTTTTTTAAACTGATAATTTACACCTAATTTACATATCCCTCCTCTACCACCATTATTACTAGCTTTGTCTTTTGCACTGGGCATTTTCACAATCCGTTGCATTTACACCTCCTCCCTCTACAGTGCAAAAAAACAACACTTTCAGGTTCCATTCAGTTTGAAATAAATCATTCTGGACTCAGAATATTAGCTCTGTTTCTCTCTCCACAGATGCTGCCAGATCTCCTGAGTTTCTCCAGCACTTTCTGTTTATATTACTATTTAAGTTATTAGACTTCACAACTTTACCTCCTCAGGAACTTTAGAATTGACAATTCTCGCTGTATATTTGAAGCACTGTAAATATTAATCTTTAGGTAATAGGCCATGCCAGAGTTACGTTTAGCCAGTGATACGTATTGCCTCCCAGTTAAGTAACACTTCTATTTTGAAATGCTCAGTGTAGGAGCAAATTACTATAGATGCTGAAATCTGTACTGAAAACAACAAATGCAAGAGTCTCTTTCTAAGAATGCCATCTGACCTGCTGTGATCTCCGACAGTTGTTGTTTTCAGCTGAAATACTCAACAATGATTTCAAATCCCTTTATGGGTTCAATCCTCCATATCTCCCACATGCTGCCACATTCAAATGAATCTGCAATGGACCAACAATGCAATACCTACAGTAAATGGCAACTACTAAAGATGGTTTGCCATATGCTTAAGTGGTTCATCAGTCCCCTGACTCACAAAGCCCAAGAGAACTAGATTGTATTATTGCATTGAAGTAACCAACTCTAAATAATCCCATCTCTGTGATGAAGTTATACTTAGAAATATTTATGAATTCTAGACAAGGACTTGGCTGAACTTATTCTGTCTTCAACATCATCTATAACCTTCAGCCTTTCCCACAATTGTTTCCTGACAGTGTCTCTAAAGTAGGTTTTAAACAGGTTAAAACTTCATAGTTTAGTCACGAAATGCTTCAGGATCAAGGCTGGGCCATATGACATTGTTAGCTTTGTTTGACAAGAAATATATATAAACAAATCGAAAGATCAACACTGATAATTAAACGTGTAAATTAGAAACTGTATTTTACATCAACTTGCCATTTCTCTAAGAAACAGGTGTTGACCACATGAGAACAAATGTAATTTACTTCCAGTTAATTGTTTATCATTATTTTGAGGCTTAGCTATCAAGCCAGATTGTTTATTGAACACTCATAAAAGAGAACTCTATGTGCTTAGGATATTAGTATTATGAGGAGAAATACTTCAGCAAAAATTATACTCATCTCTTCCTGCTATTTATGATATATAATTTCTGGCTGGATAAATAACAACAGGAATCAAGGACAGCCAGAATGAAATTGTGAAAAGCAAAATATACTTGACAAACACAGTCAAACCTTAAGTTTAAGAAGTCATAAGTGGATAGATAAAAATAATTAATTTCTGGTGTATATGGATTTGAGGAAATAATTTACTGTGTTATTTCACAAGAGATTTGTTCAAATAACAGATACAAAATCTAAGAGAAATCATAGCACCATGAATAGAAAGCTGGTAAACTCACATGAAACCAAGGACAGAGTTTTCTGCTATACCTCTGAAGTGCTGGCAAGGTACATACCACCATCAATTACAGCAGTCTCACAGTTAATTATTCCTCAGAGGAGATTTTGTTAGCCAGTGATGGCATTTCCAACTGGCACTCAGGGAGAGAGCTGTCAGTCAGTCTGGCTCAGCTCTAGTAAGTGGCCAGAACTAGGAACACAAGTGTTCTAGGTACATGAAAGGGATCTCATGCTAAGAAACGGAGGTCAAATGGAGAGAAGAGGGACATCGGGAGTTGGGGTCTTAATGAAGAGACCTGGGGTAAGGTCTCTCCATTAAGACTTGTCAGGCACATTTTGTGTATCTGACTGAAGAAGGGCTTATGCCCGAAACGTCGATTCTCCTGTTCCTTAGATGCTGCCTGACCTGCTGCGCTTTTCCAGCAACACATTTTCAGCTCTGATCTCCAGCATCTGCAGTCCTCACTTTCTCCTATCTGACTGAAGTGGCAACCCTCTCCTATTTATCTCTCAGCCATCTTGGCCCACAAGCCTCATGCCTGATGAAGAACTTATGCTTGAAACGTTGATTCTCCTGCTCCTCGGATGCTGTCTGACCAGCTGTGCTTTTGCAGCGCACACTCTTGACTTTTGAAGAAGGTGACCTAATCCTAGTCCTCCCCCCTCCTACCTGTTATCTCATCTAGCCACCCTTTGGGAAGGCAAGTGGTTGGATGACACAAAGAATCTGCAGAGCAACGTAGACAGGTTAAGTGAGTGGGCAAAAATTTGGCAGAAGGAATATAATGTGGGAAAAGGTGAGTTTATGCACTTTGGCAGCAAGAATAGAGGAACTGAATATTATTTAAATGGAGGAAGATTGCAGAAAGCTACAGAACAGAGAGATTTAGTGTTCATAAATCATTAAAAAAACCAGCATCCAGGTTCAGCAGGAAATGGAGAAGGAAAACAGAATGTTGGCTCTTATTTCCAAAGGAATTGAGTATAAAAGTAAGGTGGTTTTGCGAATTCTACACAAGGCATTCTTCAGATCACAGCTAGAGTACTTTTGAACAGTTTTGGACTTTTTATCTAAATAAAGATTTAGTGGCATTGAAGGCAGTCCAAAGAAGGTATGTAAGGTTGAGACCAGGTATGGAGGGTCTCATATGAGAAGAAGTTGAGTAGATTGGGCCTGTACAATTTAGAGTATAGAAAATGACAGGCCATCTTATTGAAACAAACAAGATTCTTAGAGGACTTGGCAGAGTAGATGTGCAAAAGTTTTATCTCCTTGTAGGAGAGTCTACAACCATAGGACATAATCTGAAAATTAGAAGTTGCACATTTAAAGCAGAGATGAGAAGGAATTTCTTCTCTCGGAGGATTGTGAATCTGCGGAATTCTTTACTTAATCCTCTTCTAAACAGAGAACTGTTAAGACTGGTTAATTACAAAATCTCTGTTAGCCTTGAATATTCTTAATCAGTGAAGGAATTAAGGGTTATGTGGAAAAGGTAAGAGTTGAGGATTATCAGATCAGCCATGATCGCCATGGAATTGCAGATGAAACCCGATGGGCTGAATAGCTTACTTCTGCTCCTGTGTTATGGTCTTAGGTGGCCAATACCGGCTGCTTCTTCTAGTTGTTCAAAAAACACCTGGAGCAATTATTCCGTAGACTCAATCACTTTACATTGGCACTGGTAATATTCTCATGTCCCATTTCAGTAAATCAGGCAAGCTTGATAACATTCACAACCCAAAATCAAAAGACAGTTGGGTTAAAGCCCACGCTTGAGCACATAAGTTGACATTCTGTATAGTCCTGACAGAGTGCTGCACTGTCAATGGTGCCATCTTCTGGTTAAGATATTAAGCCAAGGCCCTTTCAGACAAATTCAGATCATGAAGCACGTACTGCAGCAGTCTCCTCTTGGGTCTTTGTCAGTTCCAACAAGTGCAAAATATTGCTCAAAATATTTATTATTTTTTAATCATAGAACATAGAACATAGAAGAATACAGCGCAGTACAGGCCCTTTGGCCCTCGATGTTGCGCCGATCCAAGCCCACCTAACCTATACTAACCCACTATCCTCCATATACCTATCCAATGCCCGCTTAAATGCCCATAAAGAGGGAGAGTCCACCACTGCTACTGGCAGGGCATTCCATGAACTTACGACTCACTGAGTGAAGAACCTACCCCT
>NC_057713.1:7572946-7581591 GCF_004010195.1 Chiloscyllium plagiosum
CCTGGGTGGCAACTTTCAGATATCTGTGTACATGGACACCAAGATCCCTCTGCTCATCCACCCTACCAAGTATCCGACCATTAGCCCATTACCCCATCTTTTTGTTATTCTTCCCAAAGTGGATCACCTCACACTTACCTACATTGAAATGCATTTGGCACCTTTCTGCCCAGCTCTGCAGCTTCTCTATATCCTGCTGTAACCTGCCACATGCTTCCTCACTGTCAACAACTCCTCCGACTTTTGTGTCATCCGCAAACTTGCTCACCCAACCTTCTAACCCCTCTTCCAGGTCATTTATAAAAATGACAAACAGCAATGGTCCCAAAACAGATCCTTGTGGAACACCGCTAGTGACGGCACTCCATGAAGACACTTTGCCATCAACTACTACCCTCTGTCTTCTTCCATCCAGCCAATTCCTAATCCAAACCTCCAACTCACCCTCAATGCCATATCTCCGTATTTTCTGCAGTAGCCTACCATGGGGAACCTTATCAAACGCCTTACTAAAATCCATATATACCACATCTACCGCTTTCCCCTCATCAACCTCCTTCGTCACCTTTTCAAAGAATTCAATAAGGTTTGTGAGGCACGACCTGCCCTTCACAAAACCATGCTGACTATTGTCAAAGAGAACAATGTTCTCCTCAGGGCTGAAGAAGGGCTTATGCCCGAAACGTCGATTCTCCTGTTCCCTGGATGCTGCCTGACCTGCTGCGCTTTTCCAGCAACACATTTCCAGCTCTGATGTCCAGCATCTGCAGACCTCACTTTTTCCTCAAAGATTTCAACCTACTGCGAATCCTCTTACAAGGATGCCTTCCTTGAAGAAGCTCTCTTCCTCCCCATAATCCCAGAGGATGCTCACTTATATATGTATATATGATAGATTGATAGATAGAGAGAGAAAGACAGAGAGAGAGGGAGAGACACACACACACACAGAGAAAAGTTTAACGTGAAGGTCACCACATCTCAGATGAGGGGCACATTGAGAAGGCAGGATCTTCATGGTGACCTCAGCTGTTATGGGAATTGAACCAACAGAACTAACAGTATCCTCACTAATGAAAACATCTTTTACTACCTATCAAGCTCCCTCCAAATCTTGTATATTTCACCCTCATTTTCTAAACTCTAATAAGGACCCAACCTGTCGAGCTGTTCTCAATAAATCAACCTATTAATCGCAGGAATCCAGTGAATCTCTTTTGAATTACCTCTTGTGCCAATGTATCCTTTCTTAAACACATGAACAAAACCTGTGCACAGTACTCCAGGTGCAGTCTCATTATCACCTGTATGTGGTAACAAGTCTTCCCTGTTTCTAAACTCCAGCCTCCTAGCAATAAAGGCCAAATTTCCATTTGCCTTCTTAATTACTTGCTGTACCTTCATGCTAACCTGTGTTTCAAACAAAGAAAACACTCAGATTCTTCTGTGCTGCACTTATTTGTAGTTTCTCTCCATTTAAATATAAATTTGTCTTTTGATTCTTCTTACCCAAGGACATACCTCAAACTTTGTTGCACTGAACTCACCTTCCCATTCATTCAACCTAGTTCTATCCTCTTGAAGTTCCTTATATGCTCATCACACCTATTTTGTATAATTATCAAATCTGAACACATTACACTCTGCTCCTTCCTTGAAGTCCCAAAACCTGTCTCACTTACAGTCCCACACCCCTGTCCTTGTTCACAGAACAAATTTGGTGTAATTAATCTAAAAGGTGGGACTGTTTCTTGAAACATGGTGTTCAGGTAACTGTCCATCTCCCTGATATGGTACAGTCTCCTCAGTTGAGCCAAAGTTGCATGAAAAGCCAACAATTGCCACCGATATGGTCACTGTGGATCTCAACAGCAACTACCAACTCCCATACTACATCACCTGCCCACCATCTTTATTCTACTTAATTAATTGGAATGTCAAATATTGCAAAAGTGAATTTCATAACTACTTTTTAGCTATAATTGTGTCTCCTGATTTAAACCACTTGGCCAATAACCTGTTCGCCTGTGATGTCTCACTTCTCTGACAGGCAGAAACAGGTTGAAGGAGCTCTCTGCCTTGCTTTCTCGTCACCCACTGCTCACTTCTCACTCCACTTCATATTCATGCTGACTTACTCTCAGATTGTATCAGATTGGGATTGCAGAGGGCTGCAGAGTTTAAACTCCCTGATCACAAAGAGTACAGTTCTACAAAGATAATCAATGAATATGCAACCATAAAAGTGAAAAGGCAGAGATTTCATACACACATTATATTACAGTTCAGAATAATATGGTTACCTATTCCACTGTCCTATTACATTCAGCAACAAAAATAAAATAAGCATCCAAACAGAATTTACGCTACAATTTCTCTACATGTAAAGAAGCAGAAAACTTCTTTCCTACATCCTCTTGTAAAATTAAAGTTTGAACTGGAGTAGTTTTTACATAGATTCTTGGGAGTTAATTATTTTTCTACAGAACAAACATATTCTGAAATACTGTATAGAATTTATTCTGAAAAAAAGTATCTGGTCTACTGAGTTTAGCATTTAATTTTAGAATGTGTGTTTAATTGAACTATTACTTCAATGAAAAATGTGGTCAATCCCATTCACATTAACAAAGTCTGCCTTGTCACTCAAAATAGCCAGCTGAGTTGTCTCTACAAATCAAAAGTGAAAGTAAAATACTCAAAAATCTGCTATATCACCCTGATGCTCCAATTACTGTTGAAATCCCCACTGATCCTCAACTGTTATTTTGACCTGTCAGTAAATTAGCCTGCCATGCACCAATGGAAATTACAACGTGACTCAGCCAGTCAGCGTAAAATAATGAAACTCAGATCAACCAAATGAAATGAGCCAATGGTGAACAGGTAGACTGTCTTACACCAAACATGATTACCTTTTCTGTGTAGAATATCTGTGAAAGTAGTTTGCTTTTTTTTTCAGCCCTATTTCAATCAGATTACTATTTAACATTAAGAAACAAAAACTTGCTCCTCTATATTATTACAACACTATGAAACTACACTGTTGACAAATAAGAGACTTAATCAGAAGATTATCAGAGGCTAACAGAAAGAACCCAAACACCAATGTTTAGAGTAACTTGAATCAATTGCACAGATCTCTACATCAGAGCAGTTTTGCATCAATGTCTGGACATTTCAGTCACTTGGATGGGTCACTGCCTGATGCAACATTTAATATCTCACTTTTATGATCCCAGTCAATGGTACTTCTGCACAAATCGGATGCCAGAATTAAATCTGGTCTCTTTTTTTTATTGTTAAAGTGGTGTTCATTCACCAAAACATATTTACATGAAACTGCCGAGCCTTTTCTTAACTAGAACAGAAGTTTGTTTCACAAAAAAATTTACTAAAAACAAGCTATTGAGATACAGATACAGTTGGAAACATACAGCAAAACAAAGTCTCATCCCGTTTCCTGATACTATCCTTTACAGAATCTTAAAACTGGACAAATTCCTTCCCTGCTAATAGACTGCAATGGTTCAAGAAGGCATCTCATCACTTTCTCGAGGGCAACGAGGAGTGGACAATAAACATTGGCCAGCCCAAAAGACTAAATTCCATAAAGGAATAAAAATTATCCCTGTGAATCAAATCTTTAAGTTCGACTTAACTAATTCTCCCAAGTTCTATCCTGTGAACTATAAAGTCTTCTTACATTAATACACACAAAACTGACAACTTAGACTTCTGCTGTTACTAGGAAGTTTCACAAACTACACTTCCCTACTGAGGTAACTGTTTTTCAGAACTATTCAATGCTCTTTTCTGGGAGAGAAATTATATTTCTGATCCTAGCCAACTCCTCCAAATTGTTTAAAACTTGCAATCATTGTGTTTTCTAAGCTAACATCATTTCACATTTATTCTGAACCAAAAATAAGTTAATGGGCTTCAATGTTTAGACTTCCTGTCACAAACCAGCACAGTAAAAATAATTTTTCATTCACAATCCAGTGAGTCCCTGCATCCTGACAAAACTGGATCAGGTAACTGTTTCCCTTTTTTAAAAAACTTCAGAGAAGTAACCAATCCCATGTGCTGCTATTTTAAAATTTAAAATTTAAGAATTATGTGAATATATATACATAACAGGAATCTTTCGTCACACTATCTCAGTTGGCAAAGTTAATGAAAATATTAATTGCATTATTATTTTCTGTGAAGGGTGCTTCAATACTTCTGCCATCTTAGTTTTGGTGAACCACTTTTAAAATAGTTATCATTGTTTTATTTTTATTGAAAATTGCCTCCAAGAATGTAAAAGAGTTTGAATTTAAAAATCCAAGGTTTGGATTACTGACACTTTCACGGGATTATAGTGAAAACAATTCTTATGAACGAAGACTGTTTTCTAAAACTTTTTAACCACATTTATTTATTGTTTTGGGCAGAGCATAGTGATTGAAGGGGTATGAAAGTTAAATCGAGAAAATGGTAAATTAGAAAAATTACGAAAATATGAGGAAGCCATAGGGACAGGGGCAGGGCTATAATTGGGCATCGTAGGCATCAATGAGACCTCCTACATTAGGTATAGCAGCATGCAACAAATATCAGAGCATGCTCTATACCATTAATTTTGTATTAAAATATTTACACTCTTTAGTTCACAATTCTAATCCTCTTCATGTCCACATATTCAGGTCAAATATGCATCCTCCACATACTGCTTAATCTCAAACTGAATGCTAAATTCTATATTCTATCTAATATCTGCTTATTTTCACCTCAATTCACTGATACTTCCACTGGTACCCTTAAATAAAACCAAATCCAAGGTCTCCAAAATTCTCCTCACTGAATTTAACGATTCTGTTGTTATATTGCTAATCTCTTGAATGTACGTGATCTCCTTTGCCATTTAGTCTTATTCTTCATTCTATCACAGACTGCACTTTTTGTTCTTTCAGACCCTGGGGAGAAAGTGAGGACTGCAGATGCTGGAGGTAAAATTTGTGCTCACACCACTCCCCTCACCACCATCCAAGGCCCCAAAGGATCCTTCCACATCTGACAGAGTTTTGTCTGCACACCCAAACACCTCATCTACTGTGTCCGCTGTTCTCGATGTGGTCTCCTCTACATTGGGAAGACAGGACACCAACTCGCAGAGCGTTCCAGGGAACATCTCTGGGACACACGCACCAAAAACCCCACTGCCCTGTGGCCGCCCACTTCAACTCCCCCTCCCACTCCACAAGGACATGCAAGTCCTGGGTCTCCTCCACCGCCAAATCCTCGCCTCCCTACACCTCGAGGAAGAACGCTTCATCTTCCGCTTTGGGATCCTCCAACCACATGGCATCAACGTTGATTTCACCAGTTTCCTCATCTCCGCTCCCTCCACCTCATCCCAGATCCAATCCTCCAAATCGGTTCTGCTCCTCTTGAACTGTTCCAACTGTCCATCTTCCTTCCCGCCTTTCCACTCCACCCTCCGCTCTGACCTATCACCATCACGCCCCAACCTGCATCTTATCGTCTTTCAAGCTACCTTCACCCCCTCCTATTTATCTCTCAGCCTCCTTCCCCTCCCTCCCTCATTTCAGGTGAAGGGCTTATGCCTGAAACATCGACTCTCCTGCTCCTGGCATGCTGACTGACCTGATGTACGTTTCCAGTGCCATACGTTTTGACTTCTTTCTCACTGTTCCTGTTTTCCCAGCTTCTATTCTTCCTTAAAATCATTTACATCTGTACCAGTATTTATTCTGATGTAAGCTATTGACCTAAAGCATTTTTCACTCTCCATAGATGCTACCTGACTTTGAATATTTCCAGCACTTTTTCTAATACTTTTTTTTATCAGTAGTTCTATCAACCACTGTTCTTTCAACATGTAGAAAGACTTATGCTTCATCTTTCAGAATTGGGAATTAGAGAAGCATTCTAAATTTATTTTATTTCTCCTTGACAGAAGATTCTTAATACAGGCACATTGTTTATTTACATACTCTACCATAGATGCTCTGGAATAAAGTTTCCAAACAATGAGAGGGAGGTCATTCACTCTAGTTGCAGAAATATACAACTCTCCAGAGGAAGTGGAGCAGACTGGTACAATAACAACATTTAGAAGCTATCTGGATGGGTATATTAATAGGAAGGGGTTTAGAGGGATATAGACCAATTGCTGGCAACTAGGACCGAGTCAGATTGGATTGATCAGTTGGATCGAGGGGTCTGTTTCTGTGCTGTAGGACTCTATGACTCTACACCTACTGATTAAAAACCTGTCAATCTTGGCCTTGAATATATTTAATAACCCAGGCTCAATAGCCCTCTGCAGTAAAGAATTCCACAGATTTACTATCCTCAGGGAAAAAAACATTCTCATCTGTTTTAAATGGGCAATCAATCAATTATAAAAGAAGTAATTGCATCACATTTGGAAAACCACAATCTAACCAAGGACAGTCATGAAAGGGTAATTGTGTGTAATTAGAGAAAATCTCAACCAGAGTGGATAGAGAGGAAACCTGTAGGTGTGTTGAATTTGGACTTTCAAAAGGTGTTTGACAAGGTACAGGTATCCCTCACTATCCGAAAGTACAGCGTTCACATGAAAGCTTTAAGCCAAAGTAAAGTGAAGAAACATTAACTATCATGGTGTTGAAGTGAGTATATTTGCTTGAATAGAGAATTGGCTAATGGGCAGGAAACAGTGAGTGGGGAAAAGAGGTTCTTTTTCAGGTTGATTCCACAGGGATCAGTTCAGTGACCACAACTGCTGACAATATACAGTCTGTTCTGCTATAATGCGGTAGTTGCGTTCTGGTGTGACCTCGTGTTATAGAAAATCACACAATAGAAATAAGGGGGCCAATATGAAAAATAACAGTAAAAATCAAAACAAAATTACTAGTTAGTCTAATACAAACAATAGCACAGTCTAAAAGTAAATGTTAAAATCATATATTTCAATGAAATTATACAATAAATTTAAGACTTTAAGGATTTTCTGAGTTTGCTGAATTACAGTACTATATTAAGACAGGGGCTGAGGATCATCATCAGCATTATCATTACTTTCAGGTGCAGTTCTGGGTGCAGGGTTATGACAAAAGAAAATATTTAGTCCAGAAGTGAATGGCTGTCGTTCATATGTTCTGACATGGCAGTGAACCCTTCTGTTAATTAAACAAAACACCCAGAAAAGCTCACCTTGCCTCATAATGAATTAAAATATGAGGGACTGAGAACTCTACTATTTAAAGAAAATAATATCAATTTAATTTTTAACTCTAAAAGTGGACATTAAACAACAACTATTCTTCACTGTTTATTATCTGCCTCCAACTCTATAACAATGTGCTGCTCCAATAAGACACTTAAAGTTACATCAACTTAATTTCAAAACTACACAGCTGCGGTCGTCTTCAGTGTCTGTTTCCTTCTAGCTGAAGTTCTCTCTGGGTTGTCTTCTTTCTATTTGCTGCAAGTATGTTTTCTATGGAAAGTACCTTTGATAGAGAATGTTTCTAATTTCTTGGGTCTCACTCAATGGCAGTTGCACTCTCTCCAATTTTCAAAATGCCTGTAATTATATATCCGCAACTTCGGATTGTCTCATTGGCTCAATGTTGGCAAACAATATATTCAAACTTGACTGGGCTTTCGTATCCTGTGGCATAGTTTAAACTGATTGCTTAAATTCGAATTGTTGTCAAATAATTTAAACTGATTGTTAAATTTGAACTGTTGTCAAAATAGCAGCAAACTCAGGTATCCATTTCGCAACCAAATGTTACATATTTTCAATTTTCCACTACACTCTGAGACTGCCATCTAGTCATATCACAGGTGCGACCACCTCTCAGTTCAGAATAGCATTCACTCTCTCTTAAAGGTACACTTCATGCCTTCAACTTCATAACACATTGTCGTCAAATTTTTTCTTGGGGGTTGGCTTAAAAAAGGTATCTAGTTTTTGATGCTTTGCCATATTTCTTCTTTCATGAAGAAGTTGTTCATAGGGCCCCAGACAAGATTTAATGCCATGAACTGCGATCTTGTTGCATTCTGCATTGTTGTCATTGCATTTTAAGAGGTGCAACAGCTTCTTAATGTCCTTTAGGATTGAAGACCAAAAGAAATGGCAAGTTCTCATGGTACTGCATCCTGGACTTCATCGTCTTCATTTTGAGCTTCAATTTTCCCCGCAGCAATAAGCTGTTGTAGATCAGTCTCCACTTCTTCAACTCCAACTTGTTCTTTGATTGCTAGAAGCTCCTCTAACAGTTCGACATCTTTAAAATCATGAAGAAAATCTAGGAGAAGCTTCTGCTAAACTGCATGCAAGTTTTCCTTACTGACATCACCCCAGGCCTCCACAATGATGTCAATAGCATTCTTAATGTTAAAGCTGTTCCAAAATTGAAGAATACTGTCCTCATTATCCCCAATTAGCAGCTGCAATCAGCTTCCTGAATGTGCACCTTAAATTATAAGCTTTAAAAGCTGCTTTTGCCTTACTCAATGGGCTGAATGAGAGAGACTATAGACAATAGACAATGGACAATAGGTGCAGGAGTAGGCCATTCTGCCCTTCGAGCCTGCACCACCATTCAATATGATCATGGCTGATCATGCTT
>NC_057713.1:7582537-7592181 GCF_004010195.1 Chiloscyllium plagiosum
CTAGGTACACTACATCTACTGGATCTCCCTCGTCCATCTCCAGAGTTACATCCTCTAAAAATTCCAGAAGATTAGTCAAGTATGATTTCCCCTTCATAAATCTATGCTGACTCTGACCTATCCTGTTACTACTATCCAGATGTGTCATAATTTCATCCTTTATAATAGACTCCAGCATCTTTCCCACCACTGAGGTCAGACTAACTGATCTATAATTTCCTGCTTTCTCTCTCGCACCTTTCTTAAAGAGGTTGTGTTCAGAGGTAGAAATAGCATAGAACATAACCGTGCAGTACAGGCCCTTTGGCCCCCAATGTTGCACCGCTCTGTGAAACCAATCTGAAGCCCATCTAACCTACATTATTCCATTCTCGTCCATATGCCTATCCAATGACCATTTAAATGCCCGTAAAGTTGGAGAGACTACAACTGTTGCAGGCATGCTCCTACTGCTCTCTAAGTAAAGAAGCTACCTCTGACATCTGTCCTATATCTATCAATTTGAAGCCATGCCCCTTTGTGCTAGCCACCACCAGCCGAGGAAGTAGGTTCCCACTGTCAACCCGATCTAACTCTCTTGTTATCTTATATGTCTCAATTAAGTCAACTCTCTACCTTCTTCTCTCTAACGAAAACAGACTCAAGTCCCTCAACCTTCCCTCCATATCAGGCAACATCCTAGTAAATCTCCTCTGAACCCTTTCCAAAACTTCCACATCCTTCCTATAATGCGGTGACCAGAACTGTACAGAATACTCCAAGTGCTGCCACACCAGAGTTTTGTACAGCTGCAGCATGGTTCCAAAACTCAATCCCTCTACTAATACACCATATGCCTTCTTAACAGCCCTATCAAACTGGGTGGCAAATTTCAGGGATCTATGTACATGTACACTGAGATCTTTCTGCTCATCTACGCTACCAAGAATCTTACCATTCGCCCAGTACTCTGCATTCCTGTTACTCTTTCCAAAGTGAATCAATTCACACTTTTCCACATTAAACTCTATTTGCCATCTCTCAGCCCAACCCTGCAGCTTATCTATGTCCCTCTGTAACTTGCAACATCCTTCGGCACTATCCACAACTGTACCAACCTGAGTGTTGTCTGCAAATTTACTAACCCATCTTCTACGCCCTCATCCAGGTTGTTTATAAAAATGACAAACAGCAGTGGACCCAAAACAGATCCTTGCAATACACCACTCCAGGATGAATATTTTCTATCAACCACCACCCTCTGTCTTCTTTAAGTTAGCCAATTTCTGATCCAAACCGCGAAATCGCTCTCAATCCCATGCCTCCGTATTTTGTGCAGTTGCCTACCATGGGGAACCTTAGCAGACGCTTTACTGAAATCCATATACACCACATCAACCCTCATCCACCTGTTTGGTCACCTTCTCAAATAACTCAGTGAGGCACAACCTACCCTTCACAAAATCGTGTTGATTATCCCTAATCAACTTATTCCTATTGAGATGATTACCTTTTCCAATACTTTATCCACAAAGGAAGTAAGACTCACTGGTCTGTAATTACCAGGGTTGTCTCTACTCCCCTTCTTGAACAAGGGAACAACATTTGCTACCTTCCAGTCTTCTGGTATTATTCTTGTAGACAATAATGACATAAAGATCAAAGCCAAAGGCTCGGCAATCTCCTCCCTGGCTTCCCAGAGAATCCTAGAATAAATCCCATCTGGCCAAGGGGATTTATCTATTTTCGCACTTTGCAGAATTTCTAAAACCTCCTCCTTGTGAACCTCAATCCCATCTAGTCTATTAGTCTGTTTCTCAGTATTCTCCTCGACAACATTGTCTTTTTCCAGTGTGAATACTGGCAAAAAGTATTAATTCAGTGCTTCCTCTATCTCCTCTGACTCCATGCACAAGTTCCCACTACTATCCTTGACTGGCCCTAATCTTACTCTAGTCATTCTTTTCTCCCTTATATACCTGTAGAAAGTTTTGGGGTATTCCCTGATCCTATCCACCAACAACTTCACATGTCCCCTCCTCAGTCATCTTAGTTCTCTCTTTAGGCCTTTCCTGGCTATCTTGTAACTTTGAATTGCCCTAACTCAGCCTTCAATCTCATCCTAACATAAGCCTTCTTCATCCTCTTGACAAGAGATTCAACTTCCTTTGTAAACCACGGTTCCTGCGGTCGACAACTTCCTCCCTGTCTGACAGATACATACTTATCAAGGACACACAATAGCTGTTCCTTGAATAAGCTCCCCAGTTCTATTGTGCCCATCCCCTGCAGTTTCCTTCCCCATCCTGTGCATCCTAATTGCATTTCCCCCAGCTGTAGCTCTTGCCCTCCAGTGTATACCTATTCCTTTCCATCACTGAAGTAACATAACTGAATTGTGGTCACTATCACCAAAGTGCTCAGCAACCTCCAAATCTCACACCTGGCCAGACTCATTACCCAGTACCAAATCTAATGTGGCCTCCCACTTTGTTGGCCTGCCTACATACTGTGTCAGAAAACCCTCCTGCATACTTTGTACAAAAACTGACCCATTTAAAGTACTTGAACTATGGCATTCCCAGTCAATATTTGGAAAGTTAAAGACCCCTATAACAACTACCCTGTCATTCTCACTCCTATTGAGAATCATCTTTGCTATCCTTTCCTCTAAATCTTCGGAACTATTCAGACGGATATAGAAAATTCCCAACAGGGTGACCTCTCCTTTCCTGTTTCTAATCTCAGCCCATACCACCTCACTTGACGAGTCCTCAAACGTCCTTTCTGCAGCCGTAATACTGTCCTTGACTAACAATGCCATACTTTCTCCTCTTTTACCATCTTCTCTGTTCTTACTGAAACATCTAAATCCCGGAACCTACAACAATCATTCCTGTCCTTGCTCTACCCATGTCTCTGAAACGGCCACAACACTGAAATCCCAGGTACCGACCCATGCTGCAAGTTCACCTTATTCCAGATGCTCCTGGTGTTGAAATAGACAAATAGACACTTCAAACTAACTTCTTGCTTGCCGGTACCCTTTTGCGACCCTGAACTCTTAACCTTTGTACTCAAACTATAATTTAGGTTCTCACCCCCCCTGCTGAATTAGTTTAAACCCACCTGAATAGGATGAGCAAACTGGTATCCCTCTGTTCAGGTTAAGACCATCCTGTTTGTAAAGGTCCCAACTACCCCAGAAAGAGCCCCAATTATCCAGGAATCCAAAACCCTCCCTCCTGCACCATCTGCGTAGCAACTTGTTCAACTCCTGTCTCTCCCTATTCCTTGCCTCACTAGCATGTGGCACGGGCAACCAACCAGAGATAACAATCCTGTTTGTCCTAGCTCTAAGCTTCCACTCTAACTCCCTGAATTTCTGCCTTAAATCCCCATTTCTCTTCCAACCTATGTCGTAGGTGCCTACGTCGACCACGACTTGGGGCTGCTCCCCCTCCCCCACAAGGATCCCGAAAATCCCAAGCACTTTGATGTTTTCAGAAAGCTCACCAATGCTGGGAGGATGGCTTGGTGCATTGTCCAGAATGAGGAGAATCTTGAAATCCAAATCTTTTCTTCTGCAATAATTTCTAAAAACATCCTTGCAAACATTAACAGTAAAGTCAGAAAACATTTGCCCTGTCATCCAGCCTCTTTTACTTGACCTTAAGTAAACACCTGGAGTGGATTTAAGGTAACCAGGGATGGAATCGCGCAGTAGGCAACAGGAGTTGGTGTTTTAAAAAAATTGTTCCCCAATTCACCAATAGCATTACAGCCAAATCGTACTGATGAAACATGTGTTACAGGTGAACGACTATTTTAATAATGTGGAGGAAGGAAGCAAATATCAAATGTGCAGAAATAGGTAGAAAGACAAGTTGCAAGAGGAACACGAACAGTTTACAGAGAGCTATTGATAGGTTAAGAAAGTGAGCAAAAAGTTGGCAAATGGAGTATGACGTGGCAAACTATGAAATTGATAATTTTGGAAGAGAGAACAAAAGAACAAGATAATATTTAGACAGAGAAAAATTGCAGAAAGCTGCAATATAAAGGGACTTTGTGTGGGGAGGGAGAACTTGCGCATGAATCACAGAAAGTCAATAAACAGGTAATCAGAAAGGCTAATGGAATGTTGGCCCTTATTTCAAGATGGTTGGAGTATAAGAGTAGGGAAGTCTTATGGCAAGTGTGCAATGTGCTGGTGAGACGACAAGTACTATGAGCAGTTTTGGTCTCCTCATTTAAGATTTAATTTCATTGGAGGTATTTCAGAGAAGGTTCATTAGGACAATCCCTGGTATGTCTTATAAGCAAAGGCTAAACAGGTTGAGACACTACCCACCGGAGTTTAGAAGAATGAGAGGTGATTGATCAATTGGGTCAATGGGCTGAGGAGTGGCAATTGAGTCAATGCACTGAGGTGAGTTTAATTTGGATAAATACAAAGTATTACATTTTGGTAAAACAAAAAAAAAGGGCTGGACTTAAACAATTTATGGTTGGGCCTTGAATAACGTTGTGGGACAGAGAGGTTCAGGTACATAATTCTTTGAAATTTGCATCACCTGTCGATAGGATGGTTAAGAAGACATTTAACACGCTTGCCTTCATTGCTCAGATCATGATATCATGTTGAGGTAGTACAGGATGTTAGTGAGGACTCTTCTGGAGAACTGTGTACAGTTATGGTTGGCCTACTGGAAGCTATTAAGCTAGAGAGGGTTCAGAAAAGATTTACCAGGACGTTGCTGGGGAATGGAAGGTTTGAGTTAAAAAGATAGACTGGATTGACTGAAATAAATAGCCAACTTACCTTTTCTCACTGGAGCATAGGAGGTTGAAGGGTCACCTTATAAAGGTTTATAAAATCATGAGGGGCATAGATAAGGCTATTAGTCTTTTCTCTAGGGTGAGCGAGTTCAAAACTCGGGGACATATTTTTAAGGTGAGAGGAGAAAGTTTTAAAATGGACATTAGGGGCAATTATTTTACAGAGAGCAGTTTGTATGTGGAATTAATTGCCAGAGGAAGTGGTGAATACAGTACAGTTACAATATTTAAAAGACATTTGGATAAGTACATGAACACAAAGGTTTGAAGTTATATGGCCCAAACACAGGCAAGTGGGACTAGTTTGGTTTGGAAACATGGTCAGCATGACCAGAGGGTCTGTTTCCATGCTGTATGACTCTATCTCTTTGAAACATACAGGATTGTTAAGGGGATTGACAGAGTAAATGCTGAGAGGTTGTTTTCCTTCATGCAAGAGTCTAGGACCAGAGAGCATAGTCTCAGAATAAAGGGGCACTAATTTAAGACTGAGATGAAGAGAAACTTCTTCTCTCCAACAGTCTTTGGAACTCCTTTTCACAGAGAGCTGAGGGGACAGAATCCTTCTGTATATTTAAAACCGAGATAGATAGATTCTTGATCAGTAAGGGAATCAAGGGTTACAGGGAAAACAGAGAGAAGCGGGAATGTCAGATCAGCCATGATTCCAATGAATGGCAAAGCAGGCTTGAAGGACCAAAAAGCCTACTCCTGTTCCTATTTCTTATGGTCTTACAGACTCTTCATTCTAAGATTACACCCTCTAATCCCAGATTTTCCCGCAAGGGGAAACAACCTATCTACATATACCCTGCAAAGCTCCCCAAAACTCCTGTATATTTCAATAAGGTCTCCTCTCATTTTCCTAAACTCCAATGAGGACAGGCCCAATTTATTCAATCTCACCTCATAATACAGTCCCTGTATCAGCCTACTGAACCTTCACTGGCCAGCCTCTAATGCCAGTCTATGTTTTCTTAAATAAGGTGATTAAACTGTTCAGAAATTGCAGGTATGGTGTGATTAGTTCTGAAGGATCACTGGACTTCAAACATTAAATCTGCCTTCTCTCCACAGATGCTACCAAACTTGCTGAGCTTCTCCAGCAATTTTTGTTGTGACCTGATTAATGCCTTGTGTAGTTTTAGCAAGACCTCCCCCTATTTCAAAAGCCATTTACTTTGAAATAAACCGCCAACTTATCTTTCCTATTACTCACTGAATGTATACCAGCCATTTCTGATTCATGCGGAAGATTCCCCAAATCCCACAATGCTGCAGTCTTTCCCCATTATATGTAGGAAAGATGAGTGATGGCATGTCATGGAGTGATGGCATGTCTGGAGAAGAACAAATCAACAGCAAAGAGTGTAAGACCTACCTATTCCCAATGCAGAATCCCTACATCATGCACTGATTACCAGTGAATAAAACCCCATTCTCCAGTGAATCTGCAGACAAACATACCAGCATTTGTAAGCCATATTGGAGAGGCAATGGCCTAATGGTATTATTGCAAGACTATTAATCCAGAAATTTACCTAATATTCGAATGGACCTGGATTTGAATCCACCATGGCAAATGTTAGAATTTCCAATCAGTGAAAGAAATTTCTGGAATTAGCAATCTCCTGATGACCACGAAACCACTGTCAATTGTCGGAAAAAAACCCACCTGGCTCACTAATATCGTTCAGGGAAGGAAATCTGCCATATTCACCTGGTCTGGCCTATATGTAACTCCAGACCCACATTAGTGGGCGGCACGGTGGCACAGTGGTTAGCACTGCTGCCTCACAGCGCCAGAGACCCGGGTTCAATTCCTGCCTCAGGCGACTGACTGTGTGGAGTTTGCACGTTCTCCCCGTGTCTGCGTGGGTTTCCTCCGGGTGCTCCGGTTTCCTCCCACAGTCACAAAAGATGTGCAGGTCAGGTGAATTGGCCGTGCTAAATTGCCCGTAGTGTTAGGTAAGGGGTAAATGTAGGGGTATGGGTGGGTTACGCTTCGGCGGGTCGGTGTGGACTTGTTGGGCCGAAGGGCCTGTTTCCACACTGTATGTAATCTAATCTAATCAATGTGTCAACATTTCAGCTGCCCTCTGGGCAATTAGAGATGCTGGTAAAAACAATGACTGCAGATGCTGGAAACCAGATTCCAGTGGTGCTGGAAGAGCACAGCAATTCAGGCAGCATCCGACGAGCAGGGCTTTTGCCTGAAACGTCGATTTTGCTGCTCGTCAGATGCTACCTGAATTGCTGTGCTCTTCCAGCACCACTGATCCAGAATTAGAAATGCTGGCCTAGCTAGCAATGAATTTTTAAAAATGCTGGTGGTGGGACAATACCAACCTGCATTAGCTACCCACTTGAGGGCTCCAATTGCAAGTAAGTTGGGAAGGTTGTCCACGCACCTTCATGCCATGGCCCTAATTGAAGTTGAGGTAGAATAGTGCTGAGGACTCCATTCAATTAAACATTCTCCTGTCCCCAAAGATGTCATGCGGAAGGGACAAGAATTCCCCATCATTGAGAATACCATGGATGAGTATGTATCACAGTCCGTATGTGAAAAAACTCAATAAAAATAGCAAAAGTCAGAGTCTCAAGCTAATTTGCTGAGCTTTTTTTCAGAAAGAGGTGTTAAAGAGGAACAATAAACTTCCCCCCAAAAGTTTTAAGGGAAATGAAAATGGACAGATTTGAGTTGAAGAACTTGACCTGATGCTCTTGTCATTCAATCACAATTCTCAATTCCCAGTGTTGCATACATAGGCATATGGCAATGGTTAATCTCATTTTTTCCTCATTATTTTCTTCTTAGAGTCTGATTACTATTATGCTTCCCGCCTTCCTCCAGAAAGATGGGACACACTGAGTCGTGAAATCACAACTCACCAAAGCAAAATTTTACAAGAAGTCCTGTGGCTTTCAAAAGTCAAAGTAGCAGGGAGTAGAATCTTGTCTGAACAGATTGAAATATGAGAGAAACTAGGAGCATGTAACAAGTTTATCTTTTATATTTTACTCCTTAAAGGCTTTTAACATCAAGTTTAACTGAAAACCTTGTTAACATCAAGATTTCTCACTTTTAAGCTCATATCTCTGAGAGTAATATTTTAATAGTCTTTTAGCTGCTGAAAGAATTCCATGGTTGTTCATCTATCACTAACTATACCTCCTTACAACAGAATTTCAACTTTAAGCTTGATAAACTTCAGAAGTCTAAGATAAATAATAAATGTCTCAATATAATAGTTTCAAAACTTGGCAAACCAATAAAACATTAAAAAATTGGCAATGGTTATGTTAGAAATATTTCAGAGGGAAGTTATTCCCCAAAGTAGCATTCTTAGTTACTAACCATATCATTTTTCAAATTTGATCTAAATCTCTGTCCAAGGATTTAGAAACAATAATGGATAATACAAAGGTAATAAATCACTGTCTATTTTTCATGTAAGTGTAACTCCCAATTGGATCCTTTCTTTATTCATGATTATTGTTTACTATCAACACTAGAGGGCAGCAGAGGAGGAGGAAAGATTAAAAATTGTACAGTGACACAATACAAATTTTAGGTAGGTTTTGATCTCAGGGTTGGTTAACTCAGTGGCTGGATAGCTGGTTTGCAATGCAGCATGAGGCAAACAAGAGAGGTTCAAATCCTGCACTGGCTGAAATTATCATGAAGGACTCACCTTCTCAACCTCTCCCCTTGTCTGAGGCATGGTAACTCTCAGATTAAACCATCCAGCCATCTCTCTTTAATGAGAGAATCGGCCTGTAGGACTATGGTGACTTTTATTTTGACTTACATTATCTTGCGTAATCCTATCCAGCTTTGAATCCTCAATGGTCACACACTCAACGAGAAGTGAACTGTCAACTCAAAAGCCGCATTGAAAAATCGTTACTGAGACCAACTCTATCGGCATCTCCAAATTATTTTATAACGTTTTTGATAATATATAAATTATGCCTTTTAGTTATATCTCCCCCAGTCATGACAGCTCAACTCATAAATCTTTCCCTCAGAAAAAATTATTTTTGGATGATTATGTTTTTGTCTATTTCACATATAGTTTTCCAATGTAACATTGTAGAATTTGACAGCCAGCAAAGGTGGGTTTTACTGCAACACGATTCAATGTAATTTAGTTAATAAAATGGTCACTCTTTATGAAGGCTTAAAATTCTTTAGTGATCTGGAGTTTGTTCTGCTTCTGTTCAGACATGTACTATATGCATGTGTCATCAGTAGTGTTGCTAACAAGCTGGAATATTGGTGCAAAACTAGTTAAATTCTTTGGCTAATAGTGTTACAAATATTATTACACCATTATAAGTAAAATATTAAGTGACAGCTACCATCAGTTCTGAAGAAGGGTCACTGAATTCAAAACATTAACACTTTATGCTGCACAATTTACGTAAATGATTTGGATGCGAGTATAAGACGTACAGTTAGTAAGTTTGCAGATGACACCAAAATTGGAGGTGTAGTGGACAGCGAAGAGGGTTACCTCCGATTACAACAGGATCTTGACCAGATGGGCCAGTGGGCTGAGAAGTGGCAGATGGAGTTTAATTCAGATAAATGCGAGGTGCTGCAGTTTGGGAAAGCAAATCTTAGCAGGACTTATACACTTAATGGGTAAAAACAATGATTGCAGATGCTGGAAACCAGATTCTGGATTAGTGGTGCTAGAAGAGCACAGCAGTTCAGGCAGCATCTGAGGAACAGTAAAATCGACGTTTCGGGCAAAAGCCCTTCATCAGGAATACAGGCAGAGAGCCTGAAGGGTGGAGAGATAAGTGAGAGG
>NC_057713.1:7592493-7604490 GCF_004010195.1 Chiloscyllium plagiosum
TGATATCCCCCCTAGTCCAGGAACTCCCCACATACGTTCGAGACACCACCCACGCCATCCACCCCCTCCAAGACCTCCGTTTCCCCGGCCCCCAACGCCTCATCATCACCATGGATATCCAATCCCTCTACACCTCGATCCGCCATGATCAGGGCCTCCAAGCCCTCCGTTTCTTCCTCTCCCGACGTCCCCAACAGTACCCTTCCACCGACACACTCATTCGTTTGGCCGAACTGGTCCTCACCCTTAACAATTTCTCCTTCGAATTCTCCCACTTCCTCCAGACCAAAGGGGTAGCCATGGGCACCCGTTTGGGCCCCAGCTATGCCTGTCTCTTTGTTGGCTACATAGAACAGTCGATCTTCTGTAATTACACCAGCATCACTCCCCACCTCTTCCTCTGCTACATGGATGACTGCATTGGCGCCACCTCGTGCTCCCGCGAGGAGGTTGAGCAATTCATCAATTTCACCAACACATTCCACCCTGACCTTAAATTTACCTGGACCATCTCTGACACCTCCTTCCCCTTCCTGGACCTCACCCTCTCCATTAATGACGAACGACTTGACACCGACATTTTTTACAAACCCACCGACTCCCACAGCTACCTGGATTACACCTCTTCCCACCCTACCTCCTGCAAAAATGCCATCCCGTTTTCCCAATTCCTCCGCCTCCACTGTATCTGCTCCCAGGAGGACCAGTTCCACCACAGAACACACCAGATGGCCTCCTTTAAAGACCGCAAATTCCCTTCCCACGTGGTTAAAGATGCTCTCCAATGCATCTCATCCACATCCCGCACCTCCGCCCTCAGACCCCACCCCTCCAACTAACAAGGACAGAACGCCCCCGGTGCTCACCTTCCACCTTAACAACCTTCGCATAAACCAAATCATCTACCGACATTTCCGCCACCTCCAAACAGACCCCACCACCAGGGATATATTTCCCTCCCCACCCCTTTCCGAGTTCCGCAAAAACCGTTCCCTCCGTGACTACCTGGTCAGGTCCACGCCCCCCACAACCCACCCTCCCATCCTGGCACCTTCCCCTGCCACTGCAGGAATTGCAAAACCTGCGCCCACACCTCCTCCCTCACCTGCCCTAAAGGAGCCTTCCACATCTATCAAAGTTTTATCTGCACACCCACCAATATCATTTATTGTATCCGTTGCTCCCGATGCGGTCTCCTCTACATTGGGGAGACTGGATGCCTCCTAGCAGAGCGCTTAAGGGAACATCTCCGGGACACCCGCACCAATCAACCACACCGCCCTGCGGCCCAATATTTCAAATCCCCCTCCCACTCTGCCGAGGACATGGAGGTCCTGGGCCTCCTTCACCGCCGCTCCCTCACCACCAGACGCCTGGAGGGAGAATGCCTCATCTTCAACCTGAGGGCATCAATGTGGACTTCAACAGTTTTTTTACTGCTCCTCGGATGCTGCCTGAACTGCTGTGCTTTTCCAGCACCACTAATCCAGAATTATACATTTAATGGTAAGGTCCTGGGGAGTGTTGCTGAACAGAGATCTTGGAGTGCAGATTCATAGCTCCTTGAAAGTGGTGTCGCTCGTAGATAGGATAGTGAAGTTGGCGTTTGGTATGCTTTCCTTTATCGGTCAGAGTATTGAGTACAAGAGTTAGGAGGTCATGTTGCGGCTGTACAGGACATTGGTTAGGCCACTGTTGGAATATTGTGTGCAATTCTGGTTTCCTTCCTATTGGAAAGATGTTGTGAAACTTGAAAGGGTTCAGAAAAGATTTACAAACATGTTGCCAGGATTGGAGGATTTGAGCTATAGGGGGAGGCTGAACAGGCTGGGGCTGTTTTCCCTGGAGCGTCTGAGGCTGAGCGGTGACCTTACGGAGGTTTACAAAATCATGAGGGGCATGGATAGAATAAATAGTCAAAGATTTTTCCCTGGGTGGGCGAATCCAGAACTAGAGGACATAGGTTTAGGGTGAGAGGGGAAAAATATAAAAGAGACCTACAGGGCAACATTTTCACACAGAGGGTGGTATGTGTATGGAATGAGCTGCCAGAGGAAGTGGTGGAGGCTGGTACAATTGCAACATTTAAGAGGCATATGGATGGGTATATGGATAGGAAGGGTTTGGAGTGATATAGGTCAGGTGCTGGCAGGTGGGACTAGATTGGGTTGGGGTATCTGGTCAGCATGGACGAGTTGGACCGAAGGGTCTGTTTCCACATCTCTATGACTATAACCTGGTATCGTGTGACTTCTGACATTGAGAGATCGTTGGACCGAAGGGTCTGTTTCCATGCTGTACATCTCTATCACTCTATGAGATGCTGCCAGACCTGCTGAGTTTTTCCAGCAAATTCTGCTTTTGTTTGTGACAGTATTTTCTTACACTTAGATATTTTTAACAAATTAATTAGCCTTCAATGCATTATTAAGGACAATGAAAAACTTAGATTTCTATCTCCCAGTTGATTCACATCTTTCTAGAAATTGCAAGTGGGATTAAAGTCACCTGCAGTGCATCCATCTTGAAATAACAATGATGCCAGACACCAGAATCCACAAAGGAATAGCAAAACACAGATAAGAGAACATTGATTTGTAAAAAAGAACTTATTTGCCAGTCTCTCTTATTAATCTCAAAAACCAGTGAAGAAGTCACTTATATCAACAACTATTCACTAAAGAACTCAAGATCTATATAATTCACCACAATGGAAGAAACAAGACAACAGTTAAACAGTCAGGGCTCAGATTTAAAATCCAACACCTCAAGGACTCTAAGAAATTTAAATTGCAACTATCTTTTCTTTCTAGTCTGTACAGACACTCTCCATCCTTTTCATGCCTACTACTTATGTTTGAGTGTGTGTGTGTCTGGCTTATGTTATGTATTTGCTTTGGGTCAATAGGTAATACAATTCTGCTTTATTTCACTTCAGAAAATCTTGTAAATTGGCTCATTCCTTTCGATTCGAGTTAATTATGTTTATGAGTTAATTCAAGTATGTTCGCTGTGTGGTAAAAAATAAAAATATTTGTTGCAACTGACTGGTAGGGAGCCAAATCACCACCTCACCTAGTGACTACATATTCATACAATATATTCATCCCTTCTTGTTCAAAGTCCTCTATGCCTCACCTCTATTATATCTAAGCTTCTCTATGTGTGTTGCACTCACATATTCACGATACAAATACTAATATAAGATGATGGCTATACAATTAACACTCAGTCTTACACTACCTAATCTTTGGAAATAGTTTTTGTAGGTCACCTGAAAAAAAGACAATTTATGCTGAATTCCTGCACGTGATATATGGATTCAGCTGCTCACAACGTGCTGTTCATAACCATATCACTGGAGATTTATTCCATGGTATCATTGAAGAGGAAGAGCTGCTTCTGCACAGCACTTCTGGAACAGGATAATTATTGTGGGATTGAGAAACACCTTAGGAAGTAATTTTTTGACTTGGTGCACCTGACAACAGCATCACCAACTAGAAATACATGTTGGAAATTAAATGGTGAGAAAATAATGTGCAATCCCAACAGCCGTGCTCCCAGATGGAAACCTAGTCAGTGGCACCATCTGCTTTGTAACCATCTTTGATTCTTCAAGTCAGTTCTAACTAAACATTTTTCCATTGTGACCACATTTCAAGGCTTAAAATGGTCATGATTTCTTCATGAGATTTGGAGAACTGTGACAACGTGAGGTAGAAGACCAGTAAAAGCAGGTGGAGCGTGAGTCGGTCATTGGATTGTATGGGTAAATTTACTCATAATTATAGAGCTATAGTAGCAAAGCTTAGACACAGGATACATTTAGGTAGGGTATGAAAGAGAGGATTAAGCTGGTGCAATAACTGCTTAGAAACAAGATAACAAACTGCTTGTGAGTTTCCTGTAGTATACCTACATCTGAGCCAGAGGTCTGGGTTCAAGTCTTACCTAGTGTGAGGTGTGTTAAAATATTGCTGAAGGAGTGGACTAAAATATCTAACAGATTGCTTGTGAAGTGCAGTGAACATACATCATAAGTGTAACCAACTCTTTGTTAACACAAGCAGTTCACCAGTTCTTTGTTAATGTAATCAGTGCTTCTTTAAGGGTGATAAGTTCTTTGATACAAGCAATGAATTCGTTATTATATTTATGAGTGTACAACTTAAACTGATGTAATTTGTCGAACAGTAGAGTTCATTTTGGACTGCCCAAGATGGTTCTCCATGTGTGCAGCTTGTACAACAGATAATTGAAACTGCACCTAAGTTTCTGAGAGTGAAGAGTTCAATTCTGGCTCATGAAATCTACTCCATTGAGGGACTTTTCTAAAGTGAAGGTCTTAAACTCGTTGGAGATGGGCATGGTCAGTAGAAATGGATAATAACAATTAAGGAAATATATAAAGAATTCATATTTAATAATTTTTGTGGACTTGAGTTCAGTTTGAACTGTTAGCACTGGTTCATGTAGGGCAAAGGTAGTGAGGTATCATGAGTGAATGAAGAGGAGGTGTGGATACTGTGAGGGTTAGTAGCTCAGGGTATTGGGTGGGTGACAGTAAGTGAGGGAATATGTTGCATGCAACAATGAGAGTTGTAGCACATGAGACTTGGTAGGAATTGGTTGCAGGTAGTAGAGATAGTCAATGCAAAGTAGCACAAAGAAGATGGTGACACTTAACCGCTTCAGGCGACTGTGTGGAGTTTGCACATTTTCTCCATGTCTGCGTGGGTTTTCTCCGGGTGCTCTGGTTTCCTCCCACATTCCAAAAGATGTGCAGGTCAGGTGAATTGGACATGCTAAATTGCTTAGTGTTAGGCGCATTAGTTAGGGGTAAATGTAGGGAAATGTGTCTGGGTGGGTTACTCTTCAGAAGGTTGGTGTGAATTTGTTGGGCTGTAGGGCCTGTTTCCACACTGTAGGGAACCTAATCAAACCTTGGTGGAGTAGAGATGGCTATTGACCTTTTTCCTACACTGCCAGGTATTCCTCAGGATGGTTAAGATTGCACTGACCCAGGTGACAATCTCAGACCAGGCTGACAGTGTCAGGTATTGTGGCTTCCTTTGCTGGTCTGGGAACGAAATGACCAACCACCTCCACAACTCCAACTTTGCACCACTCTGTCCATCAAAATTTCCAGGTTTCTGTCTGTCCAGCAGGATTTCAATTTCCCTTTAGCTGCCATGTCTGGGGTAAATGTCACAAACTGTGATGGGCAGCTATGGGCTTCTAGTATATGACCAGGTGTACAAAGGTGATTTAAAGAATCCCAGGATGACCTGGCTGTGGAGAGTACTGCCACATACGGCAGGTAGGAGAATCAGGCTAGCATCGAATGAGTGCGGCACTGTATGGTAACAGTACATAGTTAATGAGGCAAGTTTGGGACAATAGCTCAAGAAAACACGCATGGTCACAGACAAAAACCCTTGATGAAACTTGACAAAAATGACGTTTAGCCTATTTCTAGTAGGAATCTGCCCTATACATCTGTGTTCCCGAAGCTTCTCACATAGAGACATAGAAAATAGTTGCAGCAACAGGAGGCCATTCAGCCCTACGAGCCTGCACCACCATTCAGTATGAGCATGGCTGATCACGCAATTTCAGTATCCCGGTCCCGCTTTCTCTCCATACTTATTGATCCCTTTAGTCACAAGTGCCACGTTAGCTCCCTCTTGAATATATCTAATAAACTGGCCCCAACAGCTTTCTATGGTAGAGAATTCCACAGGTTCACAACTCCCTGAGTGAAGAAATTCTTCCTCATCTCAGTCCTGAATGATTTATCCCCTTTTTTTTAAGATTAGATTACTTACAGTGTGGAAACAGGCCCTTCAGCCCAACAGGTCCACACCAACCCGCCGAAGCGCAACCCACCCAGACCCATTCCCCTACATTTACCCTTACACCTAACACTATGGGCAATTTAGCATAGCCAATTCACCTAACCTGCACATTTTTGGACTGTGGGAGGAAACCGGAGCACCTGGAGGAAACTCATGCAAACTCCACACAGTCAGTCGCCTGAGGCGGGAATTGAACCCGGGTCTCTGGCGCTGTGAGGCAGCAGTGCTAACCACTGTGCCACCGTGCCACCCGTAAAAATGGCTGGACAATTTCCAATATTAGATTAGATTACTTGCAGTGTGGAAACAGGCCCTTCGCCCCAACAAGTCCACACCGACCTCCGAAGCGCAACCCACCGAGACCCATTCCCCTACACCTAACACTACGGGCAATTTAGCATGGCCAATTCACCTAACCTGCAGATTTTTGGATTGTGGGAGGAAACTGGAGCACCCGGAGGAAACCCATGCAGACACGGGGAGAATGTGCAAACTCCACACAGAGAGTCACCTGAGGCGGGAATTGAACTGGCACTGTGAGGCAGCAGTGCTAACCACTGCTTTTCTTAGGCTGTGACCCCTAGTTCTGGACTTCCCCAACATCTGGAACATTGTTCCCACATTTGGCCTGCCCGGTCCCATCAGTAGTTTACATATTTCTATGAGATCCCCCCTCATTCTTCTAAATTACAGCAAGCGCAAGCCCAGTTGATCCAGTCTTTCTTCATTTTATCAGTCCTACCATCCCAGGAATCAATCTGCTGGACTCAACCTCAATACCAGAATGTCTTTCCTCTGACTAGGAGATCAAAACTGCACACAATACTTAAGTTGTGGCCTCACCAAGGCCCTGTATAACTGCAGTAAGACATCTCTACTCCTATACCCAAAACCTGTCACTATTAGCTTTCCTCACTGCCTGCTGCACCTGCATGCCAACCTTCAGCGATTGTTCCATCATGACACCCGGGTGTCGTTGCACCTCACCTTCTCCTAAACGACCATCATTTAGATAATAATCTACCTTCCTGTTTTGCAACCAAAGTGGATAACCTCACATGTATCCACATTATATTGCATTTGCCAAGTATTTGCCCAGTCAGCCAGCCTGTCCAAGTCACCCTACAGCCTCTTAGCATCGTCCTCACAGTACACACTGCCACCCAGCTTAGTGTCATCTGCAAATTTGAAGATTTACATTACATTTCTTCATCCAATTCATTAATGTATATTGTGAACAGCTGGGGTCCCAGCACTGAAGTCTGTGGCACCCCACTCATCATTGCTTGCCACTCTGAAAAAGACCCATTAATTCCAACTCTCTGCTTCCTGTCTGTTAACTAGTTCTCTATCCACATCAATACATTACCTCCAATACCATGAGTTTTAATTTACCTTACTAATCTCTTTCATGGAAGTTTGTCTAAAGCCTTTTGCAAGTCCAGATATACAAAATCTACTGATTCATCCTTGTCCACGCTACTGGTCACATCCTCAAAAAATTCCAGAAGATTTGTCAAGCATGATTTCTCTTTATTGAATCCATGCTGGCTTGGACTGATTCTATCATTGCTTTCCAAATGCTCAGTTATTACATCCTTAATAACTGACTCCAGCATTTTCCCCTACCACCGATTCAGGCTAACCAGCCAATAATTCCCTGCTTTCTTTCTCCCTCAATTTTTAAAAAGTGAGGTTACATTAGCTACCTTCCAGTTCATTGGAACTCTTCCAGAGTCTATAGAATGCTGGAAAACGATCACCAATGTGTTTTCTATTTCTAAGGCCACTTCCTGAAGTATCCTGGGATGCACAGCATCAGGCCCTGGGAACTTATTGGGTTTTAATACCATCAATTTCCCCAATACCATTTCCTCACTAATAAGGATTTCCTTCAGTTCCTCTTTCATGCTTGGCCCTCTGTCCCCTAGCATTTCCAGAAGATTATTTGTTGCCCTCCTTAGCGAAGATAGATCCAAAGTATTTGTTCAACTGGTCTGCCATCTCTTTGTTGTCCATTGTGAATTCACCTGATTCTAACTGCAATGGACTTACACTTGTTTTCACCAGTCTTTTTCTTTTCACATATCTATAGAAGCTTTTGCGGTCAATTTTTATGTTTTCTGCAAGCTTACTTTCATATTCTATTTTCCACTTCCAAATTAAACTTTTTGTTATCCTCTGTTGAATTTTAAATTTCTCCCAGTCCTCAGGTTTGCTGCTTTTTCTGGCCAATCTATGTGCTTCCTCTTTGGCTTTAACACTATATCTTATTTCCTTGTTAGCCATGGTTGAGCCACTTTCCCTGTTTTACACCAGACAGAGATGTACAATTGTTGAAATTCATCCATGTGTTCTTTAAATGTCTGCCATTGCCTATCCACTGTTAACCCCTTAAGTATCCTTGGCCAGCTTATTCTAACCAATGCATGTCTCATAACATCAAAGTTAGTTTTCTTAAATTTCAGGACCTTAATCTCCAATTTAACTATGTCACTCTTCATCTTAATGAATAATTCTATCATATTATGGTCACTCTCCCCCAAAGGATCTTGCATCATAAGGTTGCTAATTAATTCTCCCTCATTACACAATACTCAATCTAGGATAGCTTGCTCTCTAGTTGGTTCCTGGACAGATTGGTCAAGGAAACCAGCCCTCATACATTCCAGGAAATCCTCCTCCATCGCAATGCTACCAGTTTAGTTAGTCCAATCAATATATAAATTGAAGTCACCCATAATAATTGCTGTACCCTTACTGCATACATCTCTAATTTTCTATTTGATACAATCTCCAACCTCACAACTACTGTGTAGTGGTCTGTACACAACTCCCGGTAACATCTTTCTCCCTTTGGTGTTCCGCAGCTCCACCCATACAAATTCCACATCATCCAGGCTAATGTCCTCCTTTACTTCTCACAGGTGCCTACAAAATAGCTCAAGAACACCTTAGAGCATCATGATCAGGAAGAAATGCAAGTAGATTATTTAACTGATATTTGGGCCGCCAAATAAATAATAGATTGTATCACATCAATATGTCAAAGAAGTGCCACCACCAGAGGTGGGTAAGCAGGTCCAGATACATCAGGAAGTAAGGGTAGTGCTGGATGAAAGGGATAGTGAGAATGACATAGGAAAAGGCCTGAGCAATTCACAAATTGATAATTCTACTATCCATTTTGCTAACACTGAACTACTACAGAAATTATACACTATACTTTTAAACTCGGAAGCAAATGAATGGTGGAACATAAAATAGCTACTTATAGGATTTAAAGGAGTCTGCTGGGACAAACAGGGATGTAAACCTTTAGCTATACGTGATGTAGATGTAGGTGTATCATCTTCTATAAAACAGCATCCTTATTGCTTTAGTGCAGAGAAACAGGCCCAAATAGAAGCAGAAATCCAATCCACCACTGATCTGAACTCAGTCAAAACAACAAAACTGCAGTTTCCCAATAATTTTTGTGTTTAAACCTGATGGTTCAATCAGATTCTACATTGACTCTAGAAAGGTCAATGCAGTATGAAAATTTAAATTCCTGTCCAATTCCTCACTTGGAAGACTATATTGAAGTGGCGAAAGTGAGGACTGCAGATGCTGGAGATCAGAGTCAAGATTAGAGTGGTGCTGGAAAGGCACAGCAGGTCAGGCAGCATCCGAGGAGCAGGTTTGAAGCAGTTGGAAATGCCAGAGTGCTTACTAATGCACATTTCTTTTTCCTTTAACACCCTAAGTTAGAGATATTGGATTTTGTCACACCAGAGACAGTCCTTTTGAGTCCCAAATGACACTACCTGGGCTAAGAAATACCCCAGCCATTTTCCAGAGATTGATTAATCACATGGTAGCCATTTATCCAAATCTATAGTTTAGCTTATGTAAGTACTGAAATACTGGAGCAATTTGAAGATCTATTTTGAAGATTAGAATCAGCTGATTTGGTGATGTATCTTGCCAAAAATAAGTTAACAAAAGCACAGTTACCTTACCTAGGGTAAATAATAAATGAAGGATAAGTACTGCGGAGACCACAGAAACACAGAAACAGAAAACTGGAGCTAGAATAGGCCATTCAGCCCTTCAAGCCATCCAGCCATTCCTGATGAAGTGCTGCTGCCCAAAACATCGATTTTCCTGCTCCTTGGATGCTGCCTGACCTGCTGTACTTTTCCCGCACCACTCTAATCTTGACTCATTCAGCTCTTCAAGCCTACTCCATCATTCAATATGATCAGGCTGATCATCCAACTCAGTACCTTGTTCCTGCTTTCTCCCCTTTGATCCCGTTAGCCCCAAGAACTCACTCTTTCTTAAAAATATTCAATATTCTGGCTTCAAGTACTTTTCGTAGTAGAGAACTGCACATGCTCACTACTCTTTAGATTAAAAAAAATTCTCATTATCTCAGTCCTAAATGGCCTACCCTGTATACTTAAACTGCATGCCTCTGATTCTGCACTCTATTTAGTGACTTGGCATAAAGATAACAATCTCTCCCACAATTTCTTCAAAATGAAGGAGCTGGTCATCAACTTCAGGAAGTTGGTGAATTCAGGAAGAACAGCGCTGAGGTGGAGGTGTTTGAGAGCTTCAAGTTCCGACAAGTAAATATCACCAACAATATGTGCTGGTCCATCCACGTTGACACTACAGTCAAGAAAGCATAGCGACACCTCTACTTCTTCAGAAGGCTGAGGAAATACGGCATGCTCGTAATGACTCTTACCAAGTTTTATAGATGCATCATAGAAAACATCCTACCAGGTATGGGAACTGCTCTGCCCAAGACTGCAAGAAAATAGAGTTGTGAATGCAGCCCAGTCCATCACAGAAACCAACCTTCCTTCCATTGACTTTGTCTACACTTCCCACTGCCTCAGGAAGCAAGCCAATATAATCAAAGATCCCTACCACACCAGTTATACTCTCTTCCACTTTCTTTCATCGGGCAGAAAATACAAAAGTTTGAAAACACGTATCAATAGGTTTAAGAATATCTTCTTCCCCACTGTTAACGGACTTATGAATGGACATCTCATATATTAGAGTTGATCTTTCTATGCAACTTGTCTGTAGCTGTAACACTATTCTGCATTTTGTTCTATTACCCTGATATAATAATGTAAGGTATGATTTGTCTGGTTAGCACACAAAATGATACTTTTCACTGCACCTCGGTACATTTGACAATAATAAATCAAATCAAATCGAATGAAAAAAATTATTGGAACATCATTCCTGCATTTAGCCTGTCTCATGCTAAGAGAATTTTACAGGTTTCTATGAGATTCCCCCTCATTCTTCTAAACCCCAGTGAATATCATCCGAACCAATCCAGTTTCTCTTCATACATTGGTTCTTCCATCTCAAGAAGCAACTGCCTCAATAGCCAGAAGATCCTTCCTTAGTTAAGGAGACCAAACTGCATACAATAGTCCAGGTTTGGTCTTATCAACCCTGCTCCTGTATTCAAACTATCTTGCTATGAAGACCAACATACCATTTGCCTTCTTCACTGCCTGATGCATTTGCAAGTAGCATATGTGCCACACAATGCCAAGCAATAACCATCAATGAAAAGAGACAATCTAACCACCACCCCTTGACATTCCTCATGTCCACTTTCCTTTTTTTTGGTAACACTTCATTCCCTTACTGATCAAGAATCTATCTCAGCCCTCGCCCCACCCGGTGCGAACCAAGAAGTACCCATCGGCCCACAGCTCCAGGTAACTGGGAGCAGCGGTCCTGTGACAACCCCGCTGTCAGATGGAGAACTGGACTATGCAGAGCCTGGGCCCGACCCGAAGAAACCAGAGCGGGGAAATGGCTTCAGCGTGGAGCCGGACAGCTACCTCAGCCCTGGGAGGGTCCAGCAGTTTGCCGTCACCACGGGGATGCACACAGCTACCCCAGAGGGGCAAGACCAGCAACAAATGGACAGTGTCAACCTTGTAAACTGTTAAAATGGGGTTAAAAATTGCCAGCATCAATGTGCGTAGCATCAAATCGGCTATGCGATGTGTTTCTACAATGGCCATCCTGGCCAACGTTAAAGCCGACGTCCTGTTTCTGTAGGAGTGTGGGATACCGCACCTCAGCAGCTACAGGAGATGGTCGA
>NC_057713.1:7608032-7631033 GCF_004010195.1 Chiloscyllium plagiosum
GCCAAGGCGCGGTGGGGAAAGACTACTGTGTAAAGTCTGCCTGCCTAATGAAGAACAGGGGGTCCATGCAGTCATTTGGGCTCTGCTGACGCCTCAGCTAATTATATGGGCATATGATTGAAAAATGTACAGACCTGTAAAAAAATGATAAATTCTGATCTCTGTATGTACATGTTTACATATGTATGGCATGACCAACTGTACAGACCATCAAATTATTTTATGAATAAAGTATATTTTTGAAATTAAAAAAATCTATCTATCTCAGCCTTAAACATTCACAAGGACTGTGTTCCCACAGCTCTCTGTGGCAAGGAGTTACAAAAACTCTCAACCCTTTGAGAGAAGAAATTCCTCCTTATCTTAGTCTTAATTTGGTGCACCTTTACTCTGAGACAATATCCTTTGGTTCTAGACTCTCCCAACAGGGAAATATCCTCTCAATATTTACCCTGCCAAGGGTTCATTCTAAATCTTCTCTGAACTGTCTTCAATGAAATGATGTCTTTCCTTAAATAGGAGACCACAACTGCTCACAGTACTCCAGATATAGTCTAACTGGCACCTTGTACATTTGCAGTAAGATTTGCCAACTCTTAAACTTCAACCCACTTGAAATCAGGGCCAACATTCCATTAGCCGTCCACATTACCTGCTGCACCTGTGTGATAACGTTTTGTGTTCCGTGCACAAGTACCCTGAAGTCCCTTTGCATTGCAGCTTTCTGCAGTTTGTTTTTCATTGAAATAAAATTCTGTGCATTTGTTCTCACTTCCAAAATGACCAACTTTACATTTTTTCACATTATATTCCATTTGCCAACTTTTTGCCCACTCATTTATCTCTCTGTAAACTGTATCCCTTTTATAGTCTGCCTTTCCAGCTACTTTTGTGTTGTCTCCAAATTTGGCATTTACTTCCTTGCTCCAAGTAATTTATATTTATTGTAAACACTTGCAGTCCCAGCATTAATCCCTGTGGAGACCCTCTAGTCACAGGTCACCATCCAGAAAAAGAACCCTTCATTCCTACTCTCTGCTTCCTGCTCATTAGCCAATTCTCTGTCTATATCAATATACTGCCTCCAACACCGTGGGCCCTTATCCTATGACTTAACCTTTTGTGAGGTACCTTGTTGACCGCCTTCTAGAAGTCCCAATACAACATATCAACTGGTTCCCTTTTATCCACTCTGGGTTGAGACTTGCTCAAAAAACTTTAATGTATTAGTCAGACATGATTTCCCTTTGAAGCTGACTCTGCTTGCATTCTGGAAAAGCATACAGAGGAATCTTTGTTTCGTGTTTCTTGGGGAATCTGCATTTGCAAAATCCCAGAGATGGCTGCCTTTGTTGTTATGTTGGGGAAGTTGTCAATGTTCAAATTTCTATTTTTCAGAGGTAGCAATAGACATGGATCCCAGTGCAGGTTAGGATGGTAACGCTTTTTTTTAAATTCAGCATACTTTTATGTAATTGGGTAGGAGCTGTCAGTCATGTTTTACTCTGTCATTTTGATCCACATCATCTTACATAAGCTTACAGTTGATCCTATCCCCATTTCTACTGAGCTGGTCTGATTCCCTATATGTATTAAACTCTCATCACCTCAGTGGAAATTGGTAAACCTATCATGGACAGGTTCTACAATGATTCAAACTGCTTTGCTAATTGGACTGGATGAGCTCTGAGGCTTGGTCCTTCCATTGCCCTTGGGTAAACAGTGAAAAGCAGAAACAGTGATGGGATTTCTGTACACACAACAGAGTGGCCATTTTTCACTGTGTGTATTCTGTCTCAATTCAAGATGGGAAAATTCTGTCTTTGCTGTCAGGAATAGTAGAATAGTTGTCCTTTCAGAAGAACTGCATATATTATCCATGGAGCTGAAGTACTCAGTTGTACCTTTACTTGTTCATCAATTCATAAGCAGAGAATGCATTGACATGCAAGTGTACAGTATAGAATGCATGGTTCAATTTTGCATTGAAGAACAGGCTCAGCAAGCTAGATTCATTATGTGACATTAGTTGCCGGAAATAGTTTAAAATATTCTTGGCAAACATCATTGAGATGAAGCAGTAAACTGCCCTGCAGTGTTTTATCCAGCAGCAAAGCTAAAAACTGGCAAGACTTGCGCATACCAGCAGAAGATGGGATACAAGGTCTTTTGAATAGGAGAACAAAGCTTTACTGCTGGAACTACTAGCCAATCATTCATTGCATTTTTTCTCCTACAAAACATCATGTTGATTTTATTATCTTTTGTATTTCATTTATTTAAAAGACAATCTAATAGAAATAATGTTAGGATTGTTAGTTAAGGCTATCATGTACAGAATTTTATTTAATTTATAAATATGAATTATTTCATTATATAATTTTTAAAAAATAGTTAGAAATTTGTACTATGAACCTCCAGAAAAAAAAATTGACTCACTAACAGTGAATCAGATAATAATCATGAAACTGAAGTACATTTGAATTCCTTATAAAATTGAGGACGTTATAAAAGTAACTATAATCTGAGTCAAACCACTGATACACTGGTTATGTTGAAGAATTTACAATGGAACAGTGCAGTGTTCATTACACCTTAATATGTACCACTGTCGTTGTGGATTTGGCATGTGTTTGTAGTCACCTCAGGGATTCCTTGGTTAGGTGGTCCTACCACTAGTAATGCATACCAACATTTTTCAACTTATTGTTAAAAAACCTCAGGTCATTTCCTGTACCACCTTTTAATTTCTAATGGTCGAAAATGACTTATAATTGCATCAGCTGTTTTCAATCACTAAAACTCTCGATGGCAATCAATGTCTGCTGCCAAGATTTTCAGCATTTGTACAGATTTCCTTGCTTTTTGTGCTTGAGTACATGTGTGAGCGGAGCTCTGCTTCAGTCCCTCTTCCCTTCAACCATGATGTACATTGGCATGTCTGCCCACTTGTATCACTGGTTTACAAAAATTCATCATGGTGTCAATGATTCTTCTCATCTATTTTTGTAGCTTCCTCATTTGAACAAGCTTTTTCTGCTTTCATTGACTGTTTATGGCAGCATATCCCAAAACAAACTGACTGAATACCTCAAGGCTTGCAGATAAAATACGAAATTATCAGTCTATCCCTTTGAGGGTCCAGTGGTATAAATATTTGGAAATGTTTCCCACAAGCTGCCAGGCAACGGATCACTCCTGTGCAGCTGCTCACATTGGATATTCGATTCACATCATACTTCAAAAAACACATAAGGGGAAAAAAACCAACCACGTGCAGTGAAGCTTAAACTAACATTTAAATTTTGAGATTGGAATTAACCTTCTGTAGAATGCTCTGCTTGTAATTTTTCTTAATTAAAACAGCCTGTACAATTACCTCAGCAGAGCAGTACAGCTATCAAAACATGCCATTTTGTCAAAGTGCATTCCCATCTCCTTAGCTACCCATCATTTGTGTAAGGATAATTTCAGGATACTATAGCTATTAATTTATTAACTGTTCTCAATTAGATATTGAGGATATCTTTTGAATGAATCCCCTTTTGGATACATAATGTGCTATGATTGAATGAATGTTACCTTTCATTTTATGAAAGTTGCCATTTTATCTGAGTAGCTTTATTTTAGCAAATGCCATGTTATGTTCATTCATTCAAAGCAACTTTAAAATGTGCACATTTAAAAATGAAACTACATCCACAACAAAAAGTATCTGTCTCAAAGAACTGAGGTAACATCCCTTTTTCTCAATACCATTTTTAACCACTGCAAACTAAATATCATGACACTCATGGAACCAACAATGAATAGTTTTCTGCAAGTAACAACTCAGGATACAAATAGATTAGATTAGATTACTTACACTGTGGAAACAGGCCCTTCAGCCCAGAAGTTCACACCGACCCGCACGCACCCAGACCCATTCCCCTACATTTACCCCTGCACCTAACACTACAGGCAATTTAGCATGGCCAATTCACCTAACCTGCACATTTTTGGACCGTGGGAGGAAACCAGAGCACCCGGAGGAAACCCACACAGACACGGGGAGAATGTGCAAACTCCACACAGTCAGTCGCCTGAGGCGGGAATTGAACCCGGGTCTCTGGCGCTGTGAGACAGCAGTGCTAACCATTGTGCCACCGTGCCACCCAATAAAAGCCACACAGACACAGAGAGAACATGTAAACTCCACACAGACAGTTGTCAGAGGCTGGAATTGAATTCAGGTCCCTGGCGATGTGAGGCAGCAGTGCTAACCACTGTGCCACTGTTCGAACCTGCAAATAGAATAATAATTTTTTTAACATCTAAACTAGCTTTGCAATTTCAAGAACTTCATGGGCAGGATTTTTCAGACAGCAGGATTTCCCTCACTGCCACTGGAAGAGTTGGTGTGGAATCAATCACAGCAGCCCCACAGAAACTCGCTACTTAGCTGGAGACAGGGCTTCAGCCCAGATTGGCGAGCAGTTATGTCTTCCCAATGGTGTCAGAGGCAGCAGTGGCCATGTCTGGGACCATAAGCAGCCCCCTGATTTAAAGTACAGTAGCGCCTCAACATACGAACGACCCCGTTCAAATACAAATCGGTTTACGAACAGGATTGTACGTAAAATTTTGCTTCAATGTATGTACGAAATTCAAGGTACGAACGAAGGTACGAATGCAAAAAGCCCGTGTGCGACCACGTGGTTTCATTGTTCTGCTTTGCTACGTGATTGTTGAACGCAAAAGCTCTCGGGCCCCGCGTGATCTCATTCAGTTCGTCTTTGGCACGTGCGCCGTCCGAGCATTCTTACGCTATCCGAACAATGGGAAAAATTGATTCAGTTCGCGAACGGATTAAGTTCATAAGTCGAGGCGTTACTGTACTAGAGTGCAAGAGCAGGTAAAAGCAGTAAGTTCTTTCTATCTAATTATTCAGCAGAAGTATCCAGAACCTTATCTTTTTCCCTTGCATACGCATACCTACAATCTGTATAGATGTTACATACTCAATATTGAATTTTAAGTATGGAATTTATATTTGCTGAAATAGCACACAAGTCAAATGGGTGCAACACCTGAAGTCATGAAGCTGAATAATAAGTAATTATGGAATGGGATAGGAAGAGTTCTACAAGCAAGCTGTTTATCCTCTTGGCTCCAGATAATATGGGCCCAAGGAATCCAGAGATGTGCAGGTCAGTATGGAAAGCAATGTTAAATAAAATAACTTAATTCTTCTGAACTACTTCAAACAAATTATTTTTGGAAATGAGTTCAATCAAGTCATATTTGTAGAAAGGTACTGTGATGAATTAGATTAAATAAGCATCAAATAATTTAAATGCATTATTGCCACACTTACTGAGTTCTCATCATCTTCTTCGAGTTCCCTCTGCTGTTCTTGATGTCTTTTTGCTTTAATTTCCATTGCTTCAATTATTAAATCTCTCAGAATTGACACTGATTTGGCATTTTTAATGAAATTGTGCTGTAGCAAGAGAAGGAAATGTAGCAAACGATTAACAAGTAGTTAACATGCAACACTCACAAACAATCAGATGAAGTATGTATTGACATATTAATTCCTCTGTCATAAATCTCCCTTTGAAAAGGTAAAATATTAATGAAAAGGTAATATTAATTATAAAATATCAAGGATTCCTCGAGTCATTCATTCATTGGCTCAATAAACAAATGCACACTGGGGATACACCAACACTTGCTTGTTACTCAGTTTTCTGTAGTGGCAGCATGGATTCTGCAATTACTTTCAGAGTGCCCAGATGACAGAGATGGATTAACAGCCGATGTTTCCACTCCTGCCTTCAATATGTAGTCCCTTTTGAAACTGGATCGGCATCGATGACAGGTAAAAGTATTGCTATTCTGGCTAGATTGTTACTAACTTGTACTGCAACAGTTATGGATTGAACTTCTGTATGAAGGACAACTCCTTCAGTGAGGTAGCAGAGGGCTGCCAGCATATTTGATGTATCATCATCATCTTAAGAAGAGAGCAAGAACATGTTTTTTTTGGCAGGAGGTGGACAGAGAAGAGAAAGTGCATCATCTTGCACAGGGATGAATTTCTGTTAGGGATATTTTGATATATAAAGACATTTTTTTTAGTTCAAAAATATACTTTATTCATAAAAACGTCTTGACATACGTACACAGTCACTCAAGCAGTTTGGTTCCGAATGGTAGCATATGAAGAAACAAACAAACATTGGAGTTTGGCCCGATCCAGTAAACAAACCAAAGACATTTCTTACTTGTACAAGACTATATATTTGAGGCACGGACCCCCATTAAAGTTTGACTGAAAGACTTTAGATGGTGTCTTTCCCCACTGCGCCTTGACAGCAGCTGCCCCAAGCGTTAGTGCATCCCTCAGCACGTAGTCCTGGACCTTGGAATGTGTCAGTCTGCAACATTCAGTCAAAGTCAACTCCTTGCTCTCGAAGACCAACAGGTTTCGGGCACTTTATTGTTAAACGTGCTTATTTAGCTGAACAAATTGTTGCAATTGTGTGGTTCGTAAGACAATTATGCTTTTGGAGTGTAATTTAATTTTACAAGGACCTGTCCTGATGTCTGTCTGGAAATAAACTTGGGGATTTGATTATTAGTGATCAAATGAAGGTTTTTTTTAAATGAAGGTTTAGACTGTTCTACTCAGATCAAAGTGCAAGTTATTTATATTTGGAGTCAATAACAAAGGTGTCTGAGCTCACGGCTATCCAAAAATCCCAGAAAGGTGCTGTAAGTATCAGTTTGTTAACAGCTGTGCCATAAACTCTCAATTTATTTCGAAGTCAAAAGAGAGTTGAGTTCAGGATCGCCAATTAGCATTTCTAAATACATGGCTAATGTGTTTCACATTGCCATGGGGATTGAGGGCAGAGGAAGCCATTTTTCAGATCTCGTTACAGACTTCCCTAGAAATCAATAAATCTCTCAGATAGAGAGGCGTTTTTGTGAGGTCAGTTATAAGACAAAGATGCCTGGCATTGTGCAACACTACAGCCAGATGCAGTCGGGAGTCAGTCTCTATTTCGAAGAGATGGACCCTGTAGCCATCTAAGGATTTCAGGGAAGAAGAATCAACAGAACAAACTTTACTGCTGGTGATAGATTGAAGAAATACAAAAAACTGTGGAAAGCACCTTAAGAGAGTAACCCAAAGTTATATACAGGAAAAAGGGGATATGGGAATCCATTAAAAGCCAGGCGCAATGGTGAACTGTTTATTACAATGAATGCCTTCCTGTGGAGAACACGGTGTATGATAAGCCAAAAAAGAGAAAATTCCTGTCAATTAATTTTAAAACACACTATCTGGTCATGCCATTAAAACTCAATACATTTTCATTTCTACGGCTATTGCAGTCGTTTTCCTATCTTAGTTTAATCAACTTACATTTAATAGGCCTTAGAAATTAGGCTTCAAAGCTGTTCTTCATTCATTCATGGGCATTCATGGCTAGACCAACATTTATTTCTCATCCCTAGTTGACCTTGAGAAGGTGGTGGTGAACCACCTTCTTGAACCTCTGCAGTCTGAGTGCTGTAAATAGAGCTACAATGCTGTTCGGGAGGGAGTTCCAGAGTTTTGACCCAATGACAAAGAAATAAGTCAAGATGGTGAGTCGCTTGGCAGGGAATTTGCCTGTAACTTGCATTTGGATTCCCATTGATCTGCTGCCCTTGTCCTTCTAGATGGAAGTGGTCCTGAGTTTGGAAGGTACTGTCTAAGGGACTTTTAAGTATTTAAAACATACATTACTAAATACAGGCAGAAGGGTTATAACTGGGGGGTTCAAAGTCAATTGTTTTCCAGATTAGAAATTCTGGATCAAGATATTTTACTATCCAAGTTGTCTAAGTTCAACGCAAAAGAAATAAATAGCCAATATCAACACAGATACAAATAAATTCATATTGTTAAAATATTTGGTGTTGGTAGAAACTTGAATGTAATTCCTTGTAACACAATAAGGCCAACACAATTTGCTGCATTTACAAAAGTGAATATATTCAAAACAATTCATGAGCTGCGAGTTCATGAAAATCACTGTGAAAACATTCCTTTTAATAGTTACTGAAGAGTGTAATTACATGATATTGGGGATCTCATTCATGAGCAGCAATGGTAAAACCATAATCTGAATCCAAGGGATTAGTTTTAATTCAAGTCAGTATTGGTGCAAAAGTGGTTAGACCATAAAACATAGGAGTGGAAGTAAGGCCATTCAGCCCATTGAGTCCATTCAGCCATTCATGTGGCTGATGGGCATTTCAATGCCACTTACCCGCACTCCCCCCGTAGCCCTTAATTCCTTGCAAGATCAAGAATTTATCAATCTCTGCCTTGAAGACATTTAATGTCCCGGCCTCCACTGTGCTCTGTGGCAATGAATTCCACAGGCCCACCACTCTCTGGCTGAAGAAACGTTTCCTCATTTCCATTCTAAATTGACCCCCACTAATTCTAAGGCTGTGCCCACAGGTCCTGGTATCCCCGCCTAACAGAAACAAATTCCCAGCGTCCACCCTTTCTAAGCCATGCATTATCTTGTAACTTTCTATTAGATCTCCCCTCAACTTTCTAAACTCTAATGAATACAAGCCCAGGATCCTCAGCCATTCATCGTGTGTCACAAAGACCAGCCTGTTCTGAAAAAGCGAACAGAATGCACCTGGATATGTTTTAGTATATGACATAATTTTCCAACTTGAAGCAGGTGGGAGTAGGTCAAGCCAGGAAGACAGAAACCAGACACTCAAGGAAATAATTCTTGGCATAAACCTTCCACATCCGTCAAATTTTCACCTGCACTTCTACACATAGAGTCATAGAGATGTACAACACAGAAACAGACTCTTTGGTCCAACTCGTCCATGCCGACCAGATATCCCAACCCAACCTAGGCCCACCTGCCAGCACCTGGCCCTTCCTATTCATATACCCATCCAGATGCCTTTTAAATGTTACCATTTACTGTATCCATTGCTCCCAATGCAGTCTCCTCTACACTGGGGAGATAGGACACCTACACACAGAGTGCTTCAGAGAACACCTCCGGGACACCTGCACCAACCAACCCCACTGCCCCGTCGCTGAAAACTTCAACTCCCACTCTCACTCCACTGAGGGCCTACAGGTCCTGGGCCTCCTCCACTGCCACTCCCTGACCACCTGATGCCTGGAAAAGAATGCCTCATCTGCCTCTGGATCCTCCAATGTGGATTTAACCAGTTTCCTCATTTCCCCTCCCCCCACCTTATCCCAGTACCAACCTCCCAGCTCGGCACCACCCTCATGACCTGTTCTACTGTCCATCTTCCTTCTCACCTATCCGCTCCACCCTCCCCTCTGACCTATCACCATTAGCCCCATCTCCATCCACCTATCGCACTCTCAGCTACCTTCCCCCCAGACTCATCCCCTCCTCCCATTTATCTCTCCACCCCAGAGGTTCCCAGCCTCATTCTGAGGAAAGGCTTTTGCCGAAAACATCGATTTTCCTGCTCCTTGGATGCTGCCTGACCAGCAACACACTCTGGACCCTAATCTCCAACATCTGCAGTCCTCACTTTTGCTAAACTAAAAGTAGGATGAGGTTCAGAAACAGATTCTGACATGGATAAATGGAGGGAAAATAAGTATAAGGCACCCTCATGAATTTCCTTTGGAGCCTGGAGGATCATTCCTGCTCCTCTCTCTCCATGGAATCCTCCAGAAGATTATTGAAGAAGGGTCACTTGTCTCAAAATGATGCCTCTGCTTTTTCTCCACAGATGAATCCAGAGATGCTGAGTTTCTCAGTCAAATTCTGTTTATGTTTCAGATTTAGTTTGACCTTGACTGAATTCAGTTGTTTTCCACCAGGATTCTGTAATGGGTTTGCCACCTAGTGAGTCTCACACAGATAAAGTTAAATTTGCATTGATATTCATCAGACAGCAATTTTTACAGTTCAATTAGGATCCTGTTTGTTTGCAGTGGGAGTAAAAGGTCAGTTGATTTGAAAATCAATCAAGAGAAAATAGCACCGGGCATGAACAAAGTGACTTTGGACCAATCAATGCATAAATTTAACCCGTCAAATGCACCATTTCACCCACTCCCTTCCCAAACAATAATAATGGTGATATTACTTTGTAAGGAGAGATGGTGCAAGGCAAGAGAAGGTAGGGAGCATAAGTAGAATGGGGTCGTTTGCGAAGAAGGAAAGTAGAAGTCAAGAAAAGGTAAGAAGTCACATGACACCAGGTTATAATCCAATAGGTTTATTTGAAATCATAAGCCTGACGAAGGAGCAGCAGTCCAACACCAGCATCTTCATCTCAAGGAAAGGTAAGACAGAAGGGGATAAGGAAGATAAAGGTGGTGAAGTTAGATACAAAAAACAGAATGAGGTGGACAGTAAGATGGAGCTGAGGGAGGGAGTAGGCAAAGGGAATGAAATCCCATTACATTTGGATACATTGAGGAACAAAAAGATTGCTAAGAAGAGACAAGAAGTTGAAGTTTTTTGTCTTCCACTCATAAGGAGTATGACACATGAAGAAGACTTGAAAAAACAGACACCAATTTACACAGCGTGAAAACAAAGTTCCGACTGGTTTGGCCATCAAATGTTGCAAGAAGAGTTAACTAGTAATCTTAATTCTCAGACCAGACAGGTAGGTTCTGATTGCTACATTTCCACCGGCAACACACTGACCAGAGATTGATAGTTTCCATGACCGCTTTCATTTCTATTATTTTTGCCTGTGTATGACAGAGCCCTCCGCATTATTATATGTAGCGTCTAGCATGTATAACTCTTAGCTATTGGGTTGTGCTCAATGTTGCACCAGAAACCAATTTTGTATCATTAGTTAGGCTCACAATATTGGACATGCGCGAAGTTCACAGTACTTCTAAGTTTTGGGTCATTCCCAAATTCTGAAATTGTATACTGCACACTGAAATCTAAATCATTAACATAATTCAAGGAAAGTGGTCCAAATGACCACTAAAGAACACCAATGGATAACTTCCTCCAGTCTGAGAAAATATTATTTATCACTATTGTTTCCTGCATCCGATCATTCAGCCAACTTAGTATCTACCCAACATCCCTTATATTCCCATGGGCCTCAACTTTGATGACAAGCTATCATGTGGTACTTCATCAATGCAATTTGGAAGTCCCTCACCAACCCTCTTTTTTACCTCATTAATGTATCCAAAATGTCTCATCATGCTTCCCAGAGCAGCAGGGTAAAAAAGCAAATTCTTCATCCAATTTCTCCCATCCACTCAACTTATCCAAAACAGTGCTTCCCTTACCTTGCAACTTGGAACCTGACCCACTTGGCAACCTACCCACTTCCCACTTGGCACCTCATCCTCCACCCAAATGGCACCCTACTTACATGGTACCTTATCCACCTGGCACTACCACTAACCCATCTGGTATCCTACCCCAGCACCCTACCTCAGCGCCAGCTGGCACTATGCCTGGATATCTCTCTACTTATCTAGCACACTGGCATCCTACCCAGCTGGCACCCTACTAACAATGAATATTACTCCTATCATCCTAACCCATTCCAGCTAGCGTCCTACTGATCTGGCATCCAAGACTCCCTTATTATATTTATTTTATGTACTTACGATTTGATCGCAATTGTCAGAATGGCTGTGAGGACGTTTAAACTTCATGGTACTATACTTGACTGCCATAAAAAGAGGGTGTAGTTTGTCTTTCTCCAAAAATTCTGCACAACAAAAGAACAGTCAGACTGGAAGTACAGTTCACATTTCTGAGAGTGCCCTGAGCAGAACCTCCTCTTAGAAATGCAGAGCCCCCTTCTTTCATAAGAAAGGGCCAGAGTTGCAATCTGCATGAGATTGCCACTCCTTGGAAAATCCAGCCCAATGTTTGTTTTATGCTTCTTCCAAATATTTAATAGTAACATTCCTCCGCTAACTGTGCATAAAATGTTACAAACAGTAGCAAGGCCTAGTTGTGCATACGGCAATTAGCTATAGTCATAGAGATATACAGCATGGAGACAGACTCTTTGGTCCAACTCATCCATGCCACCCAGATATCCTAAATAAATCTAGTCCCATTTGCCAGCATTTGGTCCATATCCCCTAAATCTTTTCCTGTTCATATATCCATCATGATGCCTTTTAAATGTTGTAATTCTATCAGCCTCCACCACTTCCGCTGGCAGCTCATTCCAAACACACATTACCGTCTGCGTGAAAAAGTTGCCCGAGATCCCTTTTAAATCTTTCCCCTCTCACCTTAAAACTATGCCCTCCAGTTTTGGACTCACCCACCAAGCGAAAAGACCTTGTCCATTCACCCTATCCATGCCCCTCACGATTTTATAAACCTCCAAAAGATCTACTAGCCTCAGCTTCCAATGCTTCAGGGAAAATAGCCCTGGTCTATTCAGCCTTTCGCTATAGCTCAAACCCTCTAACCCTGGCAACATCCTTGTAAATCTTTCCTGAATCTTATCAAGTTTCACAACATAAGCCCATAAAACCATAAGACATAGGAGCAGACATTAGGCTACTCAGCCCATCAAGTCTTCTCCGCCATTCAATCATGGCTGATAAGTTTCTCAATGCCATTATCCTGCTTTCTCCCCGTAACCCTTGGTCCCCTTGATACTCAAGAACCTATCTATCTCAGTCTCAAATGTACTCAATGACCTGGCCTCCATAGCCTTCTGTGGCAATGAATTCCATAGATTCAACACTCTCTGATTGAAGAAGTTTCCCTTATCTCTGTTCCCCTTAAGGCTGCGCCTTTGGATCCTAGTCTCTCCTATCAATGGAAATATCTTCCTAACATCTATTCTGTCCAGGTCATTCAGTATTCTGTACATTTCAATTATATCCCCCCTCACATCCTTTTGAACTCCATCGAGTTTAGTGGTCAAACATTCCTCATAGTTTAAGCTTTTTATTCCTGGGATCATTCTTGCAAACCTCCTCTGAACACGCTCCAAGGCAAATATATCTTTTCTATGATATGGAGCCCAAAACTGCGCTAAGTGCTTTAAATGTGGTCTGACCATAGCCTTATGTACAGAAGTACATCCCTGTTTTTATATTAAAGTCCTCTCAAAATGAATGCCATCATTGCATTTGCCTTACTAACTATTGACTCAATCTGCAAGTTTATCTTGACAATCCTGGACTACAACTCCCAAGTCTCTTTGCACTTCAGACTTCTGAATTTTCTCACCATTTAGAAAATAGTCCATTCCTCTAATCTTCCTACTGAAGTGTATGACCTCTTACTTTCCCACGTTGTAGTACATCTGCCACTTCTTTGCCCACTCTCCTAACATCCAAATCTTTCTGCAGCCTCCCTGCCTCCTCAATGTTACCTGTCCCTCTACCTAACTTAGTATCATCTGCAAACCTAGCCAGAATCCCCTCAGTTCCTTCATCTAGATCTTTAATGTAAAAAGTGAAAAGTTATGTTCCCAACACTGAGTTTTGCAGCACACCACTTGTCACCAGCTGTCATCCTGAGAAGCACACTTTTATCCCCACTCTCTGCTTTCTGTTAGACAGTCAAGCTTCGATCCAAGCTAGCACCTTGCCTCAGACACCATGGGCCCTTATCTTACCAGTAGCCTCCTGTGTGGTACCTTATCAAAGGCCTTCTTGAAGACGAGGTAGGCAACATCCACTGGCCATCCATGGTCTAACCTGCTCGTTACTTCCTAAAAGAATTTGAGAAGATATCTCAAGCATGACTTCCCCTTGATGAAACCATGCTGACTTTGCCATATTTTACCATACAATTCCAAGTATTCAGAAATGTCATCCTTCACAATGGTTCCAGGATCTTACCCACAACCAAGGTTATGCTAATCAGTATGCAATTTTCCCTCTTTTGCTGTACTCCCTTTTTAAAACAGAGGTGTCATTTGTGCGATTTTCCAGTCCCTTGGGACCCTTTCTGATTCTAGCAATTCCTTAAAGATCACCATAACGTCTCCACTGTCACTTCAGTTATTTTCCCAGAACTCTGGGGTGTAGTCCATCTGGTCCAAGTGATTTACCCACCTTCAGGCCATTCAGTTTTTCTAGCACTTTCTCCTTGGTGATGGCCACCATACCCAGCTGTGCCCCCTCACTCTCTTGAATTTTAGGGATATTACTTGTGTCTTCCACTGTGAAGACCGATGCGAAGTAATAATTCAGTTCCTCAGTCATTTCCTTGCTCCCTACTACTATCTCTCCAGCATCATTTACCAGCAGCCCAATTTCCACTTTTGCCTCTCTTTTGCTCTTTATATATCTGAAGAAATTCTTACAGTCTTCCTTTATATTCCCTGCTAGCTTACTCTCATATTTAATATTCTCCCTCTTTATTTCATTTTTTGTTGGCCTCTGTTGGTCTTTGTAAGCTTCCCAATCCTCTGGATTCTCAGTGCCCTTCCACAACATTATATGCTTCCTGTAGCAGAGAGAACTGAATTGCATGTGGTATTCCACCAGTGGCCTAACCAATGTCCTGTACAGCATGACCTCCCAACTTAACCATTGTCAACTAGATAGCTATCAACAATTCATCAGGGTTAAAGACTTCAGTGATTCAGGGTCAGAGACTTCATATTGACTCATTCAATTAATTTCATCCCCAACAGAGCAGTAACATTATCTTGCCACTTGTTTCAATTTCTTGTCGATTGTTCATTTTTATGATTTGCCCTGTTAATGTCCTTAGTGTTTCCTCTCCTTTCTCCATCAGTTATACATTTCATCTTTTCCCCCATTTTGTTGTTTAGTTTTGATATGCTGCCAGTATTAATTCTCAGCTATTTTCACTTTTGCTTTTCTTTGTAATTCTGAATCCTAAATTGTATTCCTTCTTTCATGAACAATGGTCTGAGATAACAATGTCTATTTAATAAAAAGATGCCAGATTTTCTGTTTTGTAGCTTCCATTTAAACCCGCGTTCTGAGTCAATAGCCAAGTTCCTTGGTCTTTATTAGAAAAGACCTTCAGATCACTCACAGGACAAGGTCATACAATCAATTACCATAATTTCTTAAGAGCCATCCACATTAGATCAAGGCTACCTCAATGTTCACTTGACTGCACATAACTGAATATCTGATTTTAGATATTTTAGAATCAGCAAAACTGCTGATTCGTTACAGCACAGAATATTGCCAGTTAGAACTTGCTGCAAGTCCTCTGAGTGGCAGCATGGCATGGGAGAAAATAAACTAGTAGTTGGGTTGGAATAGAGCCATTCTTACACAGTTCTCATTAACTATAATTATTTAAGAACTGGAAATCTTTTTGCTATTCAATATAAGACAGGCAATTTGACAGCACAGCCAGGAACAGAACCACACAAGTCCTGTGGAGATGGGAAAGGAAAACGTGCGTGGTGAACTATAGCACATATTGGAGTGAAACTGATGGGGTCAATATGCAAGTGCACTGGCTCACAATAATAAGTATGTAATCCCTTTGGCAACCAAGCATAGACGCAAAACTTTGGTGCCAATGTTTTGTGGAGTGATACCATTGAGATAACTGGAGCATGAGACTTTGAAATGTTGGTCTGCTCAAGTCAACTGGTTAGTGTGTTAACTTGAGCCTGGCTGGAACTGCGTCACAGTGTTCTTGCTGTTTTGAGAGACAGAAATGTACAAGAATATATCTCCAGCTGCAGAAGGGATATGAAATACCATATCAGCTACCAGTGCAGTTCAATCGAAAGCTTTCTGACAACTCCAATGGCCGGGAACAATGGCATTAGAAAGCAAAGGCTCAGAGAGTTTGACATTTTTCTACTTAATTATTCATCAGAATTTCTATTAAGTATGGAAATTCCCATCTTGATGAAGTCCACTTATAACGTGATAACGCAGAAGGCATAAAACAATTGGTATCTAAGCTCCTCTCTCTTAAGATAATAAGAACAAAATAATTAGAAGCAGGAGTAGGCAATTCAGCTTTGCCATTCAATACGATCATGGCTGATCTCATCTTGGCCTCAACGCCACTTTGCTGTCCACTCTCCATAACCCTTCAACCCATTACATATTAAAAATCGGTCTATCTCCTCCTTAAATTTACTCAATGTCCTGGCTTCCACCACACTCTTGCATAGTAGAAACTACAGGTTCATGACCCTTTGATAAAAGCAACTTTTCCTCCTCTTTACTTTAAATTTGCAACCCCTAATCATAATTAAACTATGACCTCTTATTCCAGATTACCCACGAGGAAATATCCTATCTAGACCAATTTGACTTAAAGAAAACATTAGCATATTTCCCAGAAATATACCAAAGTCTTCCATATAAAATGAATAGACTTCAAATATATTTGCTACCTTTATGAGTAAAATATGACAGTATTTTCATGCATAGTAACGTCCCCCAAGTAACAGTGATTTCATCTATTTTATTTGTGTTAACCCAATATTCCCTTAACAGATGGATTTTGTTCAAGCTTTCTTTTGGAGCTTGGAACCCACTTTCCCCTGAGGCAACCACCACTAATGCCACTGATGGTCTGGTCTCCTTCCTATCCGAAAGATGTTGTGAAACTTGAAAGGGTTCAGAAAAGATTTACAAGGATGTTGCCAGAGTTGGAGGATTTGAGCTATGGGGAGAGGCTGAACAGGCTGGAGTTGTTTTCCCTGGAGATACGGAAGCTGAGGGGTGACCTTTTGGAGGTTTACAAAATTATGAGGGGCATGAATAGGGTAAATAGGCAAAGTCTTTTCCCTCGGGTCAGGGAGTCCAGAACTAGAGGGCATAGGTTTGGAGTGAGAGGGGAAAGATATAAAAGAGACCTATGGGACAACTTTTTCACACTGAGGGTGGTACGTGTATGGAATGAGCTGCCAGAGGAAGTGGTGGAGGCTGTTATAATTGCAACATTTAAGAGTCATTTGGATGTGTATATGAATAGGAAGGGTTTGGAGGGATATGGGTCAGTACTGGTAGGTGGGACTAGATTGGGTTGGGATATTCGGTCGGCATGGACAGATTGGACTGAAGGGTCTGTTTCCATGCTGTATATCTCTATGACTCTATGGCTCTATGAGTAAATCTGAATTTTGGTCCCCTCTCTTGAGAAGGGACATAACTGCAGGTATTTGGAGGGCTTTGTCTTATAATTATATCTCCTCTCATTCATCTGAACACAAGAAAATAGGCCTAAGCTGTTCAATCTCACACCATAAGACAAAGCCCTCCAACTGCCTGCAATTATGTTACTCCTCAAGTAAGGGGACCAAAATTGAGCTTAACTCAATTGGCATTAATACTTGTCATCTTAGAGTTAAAAGGTGGGTTCCAAGCTCAAAACAGAGCTTGAGAACAAAATCCATCTGACATCTCACAACCATGTTCAGGGAATTTTGCATTATCAGAAATGAAATAGTTGAAACCAATGTTATTTCTGGGACATTACAGTGCACAAAAGGGCTATTATAGTTTACTCATAAAAGTGGCAAAGGAATTTCAAGTCTATTCATTTTATAATGGAGCACTTTGGAACATCTCTGGGAAACATGATAACACGCTCTTGTTAAGTAAAGTTTTTGGAGAATACAACTTAGTAGTCCCAAAACACACAAGACAACTTGTTTTTCATTTCAGGCAGTCCTCAGGTTGCAAACTGTCTCCATTCCTAGAGTCTGATCGCAAGTCAATTTGATCTCAAGTCAGAATATAATCCAAGACAATATAAAACAGCTATTCATAAGTACAAGGAAAAGTTTGCATGTCACATCTTTAACATTAGCAGGTCTGATTGCATCTGTGCAGAGAAAGCAGAGTCAATGTTTTGGGTCCAGTGACCTTTCTTCAGAACTTCAGGCATTACACTATGCTTGATATAGGAACAGGAGTAGGTCATTAATCCCCTTGAACTGCTCCACAATTCAATGCGATAATTGCAGGTCTATGACCTAACTCTACATACCTAGCTTTGCCACAAATCCTTTTAATAACTTTGATTAACAAATGCCTAGCAATCTAAGATTTAAAATTAATAACTGACCTAGCATAATTGCAATTACAAAAACTGATCTAAATCTCAAGTATCCTTTGTATTTGCCAATGATTCTTAATTTTATTTCTCAGAATTACAGAATTGTTGCAGCTGAGGAGCCCTTTCAGCCTGCTGTGTCTGTGCGGACTCTCCAAATGAACACTTCACTTAATGCTAGTCTTCTACCTTCTCAAGGTGCCCAACACATTTTTCCTTTTGAAGTAACAGTCAATATCCTTTTGATTGATTCATTGAAATTTGCCTGCATCAAATTCTGAAGTAATGCATTTCAGACCTTAATCACTCACTGTGGGAAAAATGTTTTCCTCATGTGGCTTTTGCTTCTTTTACCAATTCCTTGGATCTTTGCCCCCTTATCCTTGACCCTTACATGTGTAGAAACAGTTTCTCCTGTGTTTATTCTATCCAATTCAAAATTTTGAATATCTCGTCAAATTTTTTCAGTTATATTTTCTTCTAGGAAAAGTGCCCTTCAACTTCTCCAATTTATTTTCATAACTGAAATTTCTCAATCCTGGAACATTCCTGTGGGTCTTTTCTGCACACTTTCCAATGTTTTCACAATCCTCCTAAAACACAGTGACTAAAACTGGATGCAACACTTAAGCTAAACTAATGTCTTATGTAAGTTCAAGTTTCCTGTTCTTCTACTCTATGTCCTTATTAATAAAGCACCTATTAATAAAATATATACTGATTACTTAATCAACATGCTCTTGACCTATCCTGCACTCTTCAGTGATTTATCAACATATAGACTCATATCCCTATGTTCCTGTAATCCCTTATTTTAATTTGTTCACGGGATCTGGCATTGCTGGTTGGGCTAAAATTTATTACCCATCCTTAATAGCATTGGAAGACACAGTACTGAACTGCATTCCTGAACCACTGCAGTTCTTGATGTAGGGTCACTCATAGTGCTGTTAGGAAGAAAACTCCAGGTGTTTTACCCAGTCACATGAAGCAATGGTGACATAGTTCCAGTCAGGATGGGGAGCAGCTTGAAGGGGAACTTGCAGGTGGTGATGATCCCATACATCTTTTGCCATTGTCCTTCTAGATGGTAGAGGTCATGGTGTTTGAAGATATTGTCAGAGGAGCCTTTAGTGAGTTAGTGCATTGCAACTTGCAAATGGTACATACTGTGAGTCAGTGGTGAAGGGAGTGAATATTAAAGATGGTGGATGGGGTGCCAGTCAAACAGGCTACTCTGTTCCAGATGTCAAATTTCCAGAGTGTTATAGAAGCTACACTTATGCAGACAAGTGGAGAATATTTCCATTACACCCCTGCCTTGTGCCTTTTAGATGGTGGATGGCATCCGGGAGACAGGAGGAGAGTTACTCATTGCAGATTTTCTACCCTCTCACCTGTTCTTATAGCCACAGTATTAATATAGCTGGTCCAGTTCATCTTCTGATCAATGGTAACCCCAGGGTAGTAACAGTGTGGAATTCAGCAAATGGTGATGACAAGGGATGAGGCTAAGAATCTTTCTTGCTAGAGGTAGTCATTGCCTGGCACTTGGGAAAATTACTTTCCCAAGCCTGGATATTGTTGCTGTCTTGCTGTACATGGACACTGACTACTTCAGTATCTAAAGAGTAACAAACCGTGCTGAACAGTGTGCAATCAATAGAGAACATCAACATTTCTTAGCTTATGATAGAGGGAAAGTCACAATGAAGCAGCTGAAGATGGTTGGGCCAAGGAAACTATGCTGAGGAACCCCTTCAGTGTTATCTGGGGACTGAGATGATTGGCCTCTAACAATCAGAAACATCTTTTTTTGAGGTACCCTCACGTATGACTCAAACCAGCAGAGACTTTTCCTCTGATTCCTATTACTCATTTTGTGAGGGTTGGTTGATACCATGCTTAGTTAAAGGTTGCCATGAGGGTCTACTAATTCTAGGGATTGGCTGAGGGCTGGCTGGTCAAAGCCCGTCTACTGTGTATATGCAAATGAAGGGTGAGTTGGTGCCAAGTTACTGTCCTCTGTGTAGCTACTTCAGTGGCAGCCAGTGAAAACACCACGTTCCTGAAGAAAATTTGCTTGCAATAGTCACCTTAGAGTTGGGGTAAGCATTTCTGGCATCAGGCCTTTACTTGGCAAGCTTGACTTATTCGATCCTGCCATCAAAGACTGGGCCCAGTACGTGTAAAGAATGCATTACATTTTCTGGGCAAACGATATTGAGGCAGATGAAAAGTAATGAGTCCTTCTGACTCCTCTTGGGCCTTAACAGCATTTTCTGTTATTAGGAACCTAACTTTGCCTGAGGCATCAGATACTAAAACCTTTCAACAGTTTACAGATTGAGTTAAGGAACATTACGATCCCAAGCCTCCTCTAATTCTGAGATGCTATTGGTTTTATTTAGCTGTTTGAGAAAGTGGGGAATCCATATCGGAATTTTTGATGAGGTTAAGAAGACAGGTAGAGCATTTAATTTTGGGTTCACACTTCATGAGATGTTGAGAGACTTTTGGGTATGTGGGATTAATAACATAACCATGCAAAAACACCTACTAGCTGAAGCCCAATTGGACTTATAGAGTCATAGAGATGTACAGCATGGAAACAGACCCTTCGATCCAACCCGTCCATGCCGAACAGATATCCCAACCCCATCTAGTCCCACCTGCCAGTACCCGGCCCATATCCCTCCAAACCCTTCCTATTCATACACCCATCCAAATGCACCCCTCAGCCTCTGACGCTCCAGGGAAAACAGCCCCAGCCTGTTCAGCCTCTCCCTGTAGCTCAGATCCTCCAACCCTGGCAACATCCTTGTAAATCTTTTCTGAACCCTTTCAAGTTTCACAACATCTTTCTGATAGGAAGGAGACCAGAATTGCACGCAATATTCCAACAGTGGCCTAACCAATGTCCTGTACAGCTGCAACATGACTTCAAACAGGCACTACAACTGGCTTTGTCATTAGAAAATGTGGCAAGTGGAGCATGCGAGCTACAGGGCATCCCGATGGCAGTGGACACCCTCACTTGTGCAATTGAGCTTGGGAACACCATATGAGTGTAGGCAATTGCAGAGCCTCACACAGGGCATATTCTGAACAGAGGGACAGTACATCAGCCCACAGTAAAACCCCAAGTTTCTAAAACATTCTTCAGGATCAGCAAGCCACTGTAGTTGCTGTCGGTATGCAAACTCGAGACAGCAAAGGAGTCCTACGAGGCCTGACTTGAGTAAGAGAAGTCATAGGTCGATATCCAGCAGAGTTGCTGATAGGGAGAAGACTCAGCACCAGCTTAATTCTGACATTCCTGGACCTAGTGGGTGGAGGATGAAATAGCAGCAGGAACACCAATACCGGCCACATGCCTTCTCTAAGCAAGAGAGACAGTTTACTTCAGCATATAAAGTTTGGTGTTGAAACCACAGAAATGGCCCTGTATGGGTACAAGGTGAGGTGAACATGAGGTCAGGTCCCATGACATACAAAGTTTGGGTAGGTGAGGTGGCCCTGAACAAACATGTGGATCACATGAAAGCTGCTACCTCGCAAACAGGGCAGGAGTAAAATATATCAGAATAGCTAGTAAGATTGTCAGAAATCATGGATTCTCCCCCTCCATCTAGCATTGAAGAACCTCAGAGTCTGAGATGAATGCAGCCTCGATACTGTTACCACCTGAAGAAGAGGAGGAAACTCTACCGAGACACTTCAGGCACAAGAGAGGGCTACAGTCTGGTACACACTGCCTGTGCCCGAATCAGAATCAGAATAAACAGACCTGGGGTGAAAATGTCCCTGGAGAAACTACGAGAAAAAGATCAGGTTACATCCCCAAACGTAGTGGGGAATGGATATAGTTGTTAGGACGAGGGCCAGATAGATCTTATTGCCTATGAGATGCTTGTAAACACGGGCCAATTAGGGAGCCTTTGCTGACAGAAATAAGCAGGAGTCTCAAAGATCCTCCCCATTGTACAGACTGGGTCTGAACTAGCTGGTCACAGCCCATCTACTGTACACATGTAAATAAAGAGTGACTTGATGATGGGATACTGGCCTCTGTGCAGTTATTTCAGTTTTTGTTGTGAGAACGTCTGAAGTAAAGGTGGAGGGATGTTGTGCACTTACGGTAGACTGCCACTTTAAGAGTCAAAGTCATGACATCATGATGACGCCATCAGACATTCTGAAAGGAAACAACTCAGTCGTTGTTTTAGTTATAAAACTCTTCAGCTACCCAACCTTCATGAAACGTAACACATTTTTCATCACGTACTTTATTTTCTACATTTGCCTTTGAGCACCAGCCTTGAGCACTGGAATGCTGCTTAATTCCAGAGCAGTGGTGCCATAGAAATTATACTGGGCACCTGTGCCAGACCATTTGGTATGAGAAGCATTGTCCCCAGGACTGGTTTGTTCAAAATAATGCTAATTTATCTGTGTGCATGTGTCATCTAACTGGGCTATATATGGGAAAGCCATGTTGACTGGAAATAGGATTGGTCACTTCTCTTGAGCTGATTACCAACCAGCAGTGACAATAGTGAAGAATTCTGTGCCTCAGATCGTTCTTTGGGTTCAAAGAGAAGAAGAATGACAATGATGATTACTATGTAAAAAAAATGGGAAAAATAAATCAAAAGAGATTTAGACAGATTTAGAAGATAGAACGGATTCTGGGTAATCCGCGATGGAGGACGGGAAAAATTTCTGGATGTAAGAGCTGCTCCTTTTTTTGAGGTATTTTAGGTGTTGAAGGTGATTTCCTCGAATTCCAGGAGCAGCAATTACTGTTTATATGCTGTTGCATTGTTTTGGAACTTTGGGAAAAAAAAGCCAAAACAACAGCAGTTTTAAAAGGGAGAAGAGCAGACAAAGGAAGCACATGGTGAGGACAGTGCAGGAGAGAGAGAGAGAAAACCTGCACAGTTAC
>NC_057713.1:7633094-7634287 GCF_004010195.1 Chiloscyllium plagiosum
GACCCCCTAATAGTCAGAGGGAAATTGAGAAACAAACTTGTAAGGAGATCTCAGCTATCTGTAAGAATAATAGGGTAGTTATGGCAGGGGATTTTAACTTTCCAAACATCGACAGGGGCTGCCATAGTGTTAAAGGTTGAGATGGAGAGGAATTTCTTATGTGCGTACAAGACAATTTTCTGATTCAGTGTATGGATGTACCTATTAGAGAAGGTGCAAATCTTGGGAAATAAGGCAGGGCAGGTGACTGAGGTGTCAGTGGGGGAGCACTTTGGGGCCAGCGACCATAAGTCTATTCGTTTTAAAATTGTGATGAAAAAGGATAGACCAGATCTAAAAGTTGAAGCTCTAAATTGGAGAAAGGCCAATTTTCTCGGTATTAGGCAAGAACGTTCGAAAGCTGATTGGAGGCAGATGTTCGCAGGTAAAGGGATGGCTGGAAAATGGGAAGCCATCAGAAATGAGATAACAAGAATCCAGAGAAAGTATATTCCTGTCAGGGTGAAAGGGAAGGCTGGTCGGTATAGGGAATGCTGGATGACTGAAGGAACTGAGGGTTTGGTTAAGAAAAAGAAGGAAGCATATGTCAGTTATAGACAGGATAGATCGAGTGAATCCTTAGAAGAGTATAAAGAAAGTAGGAATATACTTGAGAGAAATCAGGAGGGCAAAACGGGGACATGAGATAGCTTTGGCAAATAGAATTAAGGAGAATCCAAAGGGTTTTTACAAATATATTAAGGACAAAAGGGTAAGTGGTGAGTGAATAGGGACCCTCAAAGATCAGCAAGGCGGCCTTTGTGTGGAGCCACAGAAAATGGGGGAGAAACTAAATGAATATTTTGCATCAGTATTTACTTTGGTAAAGGATATGGAAGATATAGACTGTAGGGAAATAGATGGTGACTTCTTGCAAAATGTCCAGATTACAGAGGAGGAAGTGCTGGATGTCTTGAAACGGTTAAAAGTGGATAACTCCCAGGGACATGATCAGGTGTACCTGAGAACTCTGTGGGAAACTAGAGAAGTGATTGCTGGGCCTCTTGCTGAGATATTTGTATCATCAACAGTCACAGGTGAGGTGCCGGAAGACTGGAGGTTGGCAAACGTGGTGCCACAGTTTAAGAAGGGCGGTAAAGACAAGCCAGGGAACTATAGACTGGTGAGCCTGACCTCGGTGGTGGGCAAGTTGT
>NC_057713.1:7635087-7651273 GCF_004010195.1 Chiloscyllium plagiosum
GAATGAGCTGCCAGAGGATGTGATGGATGCTGGTACAATTGCAACATTTAAGAGGCATTTGGATGGGTATATGAATAGGAAGGGTTTGGAGGGATATGGGCCGGGTACTGGCAGGTGGGACTTGATTGGGTTGGGATATCTGGTCAGCATGGATGGGTTGGACCGAAGGGTCTGTTTCCATGTTGTACATCTCTATGACTCTAACTTTGATCCTCGAGGGCCGAAGGGCCTGTACTGTGCTGTAATGTTCTGTGTTCTATGTTCGATACATAGATTTGAATAAAGTCCACAATCAACATAATTTTTCTAAACGAACAAGAAATTGAATTGAATTGAATTGAATTCATTATCACGTGTACTGGGGCACAGTGAAAAGCTTTGTCTGAATAGTCAAATTCTTACATTATTTCAACAGGCACTGAACCAACGAAGTTCTTGCAACTTACTTATGAAAACACGCAATATTCTAAGGTCACGATATACTGTCAGTGAAACACTTCCAACAATAAAAGGTCTGGAAGTCATTCAAAATGATTTCTTTTTAATCAGGGCTCCAATTGAAAGTTTCAAACGATTCCAATAATTATATTTAATTAAGTCGGCACAAACCTGAAGTTTCCACCAGATACGACTTCACTTACTTATGTTACGCACATACAACATTATTTTGCACAACACTCAAATTTCACAGCTAATGTATCATAACTAATCCTGTCAAATGTATTTCCTGGGAAAATTTGCATATGCTCATGATAGTTATATAATAGAATCCTTTGAGGTCAAGACAGGAGTCAAACAGGGATAAGTCATCACCCCCATCCTTATGTCCAACCTCATCGCCACTATTCTTTCTCTTGTCAAAAACAAGCTTCCCAGTGGTGTGGACATTGTCTACAGGATTAACAGAAAACTTTCTAACTTCAACTAGTTGAGATCCAAGAAGAAAACAACATCAACCTTGCTCGTGGAACTTCAGTATGCAGATGACAATGTCATCTCTGCTCTCCCGGAAGAGAATCTTCAAGCATAGGGTTAATGCCTTCTCGGAAGCATACTGAAGAATTGGTCTCAGCTTCAACCTCAAGAAAACTTCAATCCTTTACCAACCCATCCTCGATCAAATTCCAGTTCATGCCTGCATTAAGATCAATGGAGAAATCTTCCCATAAGTGGAGCATTTCCCTTACCTGTGAAGCTGTCTTTCATCGAAGATTAATATGTGCAGATTGAACACAACATTCAACTCGTCCATGCCAACCAGATATCCCAACCCAATCTTGTCCCACCTGCCAGCACCCAGCCCATATCCCTCCAAACCCTTCCTATTTCATATATAAATCCAAATGCCTTTTAAATGTTGCAATTGTAAGAAAACTTGGAGCATATACGTCACTGCCTCAAGGCACTTGTGAAGTACTATCAACATTGTTTGAGATAGCTTCTCCCCATTAACTAAAGGAACAGGCATCCTTGAAGCAATCAAGGCCATGATCATCAAAACCAACTCTGTTGGGCCAGCCACATGTTCAGGATTCCTCTTCGAACTGCCAAAACAAACCTTCTTTGCCCAGCTCAAGGAAGGCACTCGAATGACAGGAGGACAGAGGAAGTATTTTGAAGACTTCCATAAGGTTTCCCTCAAGAAATTCAACATAAATGTCATGCTTAGGAGACCCTCATCAGAAGAAGAAACTCACTTGGAGGAAGCTCCTGTATGAAGGGTCCCAATTCTTTGAAACACATGTCAGCAAGAGAATGTATGGAAAAGGAGCTGAAGAACAGAAGGTCAGCAATCTCAATGTCAAGGTCCAATCCCACCTCCCAGAAAATCCCGACAAATGTCAGAGTTGCAGTTCTAGAATTAGTCTCATCAGCCACACAAGATCCCACAGAACCCATGACCATTAACACAGAATTTCCGAGACAAACAATCATACTTGTAAGCGAGTGATTGCCCTCAATGATACACATACTATAGAACAGTACTATGATTGATGCATTCAATGTACTTGGGAGAACAGCAGACACTGATGATTTTGACATTGGTGAAAATGGTGGAACAAGTGAGATGCTCAAAAAAGAAAACACTGGATGAATAGGGGGTCACAGCAAGACATAGTCATGTGACAAATGTCACAAATATCCTTTAGGGAACGAAATAGACCCTCTATAACTTGTCTGATCTCCAGACCCACAGCAATTTAGTGGACTCTGAAGTGCCCTTTGAAATGGTCTTGAAAGCCACTAAGTTGTATCAAACCACTAAAAATACTCTAAAAAGAAATGAAACCAAATGGACCACATTACACCCACACAGACCTGAAAAAGAACAATAGTAAACTTAGCCCAATTGACTCGATAGATTCCTCCTTACTAACATCTGGAGCTAGTGTCAAAATTGGGAGCGTTGTTTCATAGACTAGTCCAGCAACAATCTGACACAATCATTCTCATGAACATGGATGGAATTGGCCCTTCTCACTGTCATTAAACCCCTCTTCAATGCTGCCAAAATCTCCTTGAAAAGTTGATATCATAATTGTTTTCACATTACCCCATACAGGAGGTCAGGATGATCCAAACCTAATGTAGTCCTTCAGGATTTAAGTCATGTTTGTTTATAGGTTAATTCAGATGCTATAAGGTACTGCTTTTTTGACATGATAACAATTCATTTGGATTGAATCCAATTGAAATTCACAACAAGCAGTTTAATCCAATTTTCAGAATATTTTATATTGTATAATCCAGACATGCAGTAATGCCAAGACATGGAATTTCTTACTCCAATGTCATGCAACTTAAGTATTTGATTCAAGTCTTTTGTTGGTTGTTCTGGATTACTTTAATTGTCAGTTGCCACAAATCCAAATTTGTGTCTACATTTGAACAAGACTTCAGATTATATAAAACATACACCTTTAACTTCACGAGTAAAATCTGCATATCATAAGGGCAGTGAGCAGCTGCCAGTTCTCATAAACAAGGATGTGAAGATTAAGGAGAAAGTGAGGTCTGCAGATGCTGGAGATCAGAGATGGAAATGTGTTGCTGGAAAAGCGCAGCAGGTCAGGCAGCATCTAGGGAACAGGAGAATCGACGTTTCGGGCATAGCCCTTCCTGAAGAAGGGCTTATGCCCGAAACGTCGATTCTCCTGTTCCCTAGATGCTGCCTGACCTGCTGCGCTTTTCCAGCAACACATTTCCATCTGTGAAGAGTAAGTGCCAATAGCATATTGGATTATTTCTGACATCTTCTGTAAAGTAATATAATGTTTGATGACTAAACAACATGTACAAATTCTAACCATCTGCACATGGACAACTTTGCGTAGGTATTATTTTACTCAAGAAGGAGAGTCAACCTTTCTACTTGAGACCGCTGGAGAAGACTACAACTAGGAGAATAAATAAAAAGTAATTACAATAAATAAAAAGTCTAATAAGGACATCAATAGAATTTGTTTCCCAGATATTGGTTAGAGTGTGGAACCCGCAACTAGGAATAGTAGTGAGGTAAAAGCTAAAGACAAAGCTGAAGTGCACGATCCATCTTGGCCTCTGCCTGGGATCCCTAATGTCAAAGAAGCTAGTCTTCAGCCACTTCAATTCACTCCACGTGATAGCTACAGTTCTTCCCAAATGCAGCAAGACCTGGACAATGTCCAGGTTTGGGATGACAAGTGACAACTTACATTCATACCACACAATGACCTTTTCCAACAAGACACAATCTAATCATTGGCCTTTGACACTCAATAGCTTGGGGAAAGTGAGGACTGCAGATCAGAGCTGAAAAATGTATTGCTGTAAAAGCACAGCAGGTCAGGCAGCATCCAAGCAGCAGGAGAATCGACGTTTCGGGCATAAGCCCTTCATCAGGAATGAGGAAGGTGTGCCAAGCAGGCTAAGATAAAAGGTAGGGAGGAGGGACTTGGGGGAGGAGCATCAGGAATGCGATAGGTGGAAGGAGGTTAAGGTGAGGGTGATAGGCCAGAGAGGGGGTGGGGGCGGAGAGGTCGGGAAGAAGATTGCAGGTCAAGAAGGCGGTGCTGAGTCCGAGGGTTGGGACTGAGATAAGGTGGGGCGAGGGGAAATGAGGAAGCTGGAGAAATCTGCATTCATCCCTTGTGGTTGGAGGGTTTCTAAGTGGAAGATGAGGCGCTCTTCCTCCAGGTGTCGGACAAAGAAACTTGGGAGTCCTCATCCATGAATCACAAAAAGCTAGTATCCAAGTTCAGCGGATAATGAGAAAGACAAATGGAATGTTAGCTTTTATTTCGAGAGAATGAAGTATAAAAGTGAGAAGGTCTTGCTAAAACTATACAAGGCAGTAGTCAGGCTCCAGCTTGAATACTGTCACCAGTTCTGGGCCACTTACCTAAGCAAAAAATGCTGGTATTGGAGGCAGTCCAGAGAAGATTCACCAGGCTGATGCCATGTATGGAGGGACTGTCTTATGAAGAGATTAAATAGACTGGGTTTGTATTCATTAGAACTTAGCAGAAGTGGGTACTGCAGATGCTGGAGCTTAGAGTCAAGATTAGAGTGGTGCTGGGAAAGCACAGCAGGTCAGACAGCATCCAAAGAAAATCGGCGTTTCGGGCAAAAGCCCTTCATCAGCGTCATTAGAACTTAGAAGAATGAGAGGTGACCTTATTGAAACATACAAGACACTTAGGGTCTTGACAGGGTAGATTTTCTAAACAGGTAGTTTAGAAACAGACAGCATAATCTCAGAATAAGTAGTTGTGCATTTAATACAAAGATGAAGAAGTGTTTATTCACTCAGATGGGAGTGAATTTGTGAAATTATTTACTGCATAGGGCTATTGAAGCAAGATGGTTAAGTATATTCAGGGTTGATCATTAAGGGAATCAAAGGTTATAGAGAAAGAGCAGGAAGGTGATGTTGAGGATTATCAGGTCTGCTATGATTGCACTTATGGCAGAACAGATTGGATGGGCTGAATTTCTTACTTCTGCTCCTACGTCTTATAGTCTTAGATAGTATTCCACTGTATTTATTGCCCTTTTCTCTCTAGTTATTTAGGTTGCAAGCTTGGAAGGTGTTGTCTAAAGGGTTTTGGTAAGTCAAACAATGACAAACATGCTGCATTGTACATCAGTGAGGGAGGGTCCAAATGTTAAAGGTGTTAGATAAGGCACCAATTATGTGGGTTGCTTTGACCTCTTGAACTTCTTGAGCTTTGTTGGAGCAGCACAAACCAGGCAAGTACAGGTCATTCTGCTATAACACACATTTCGCTGAGTGCAACTGACAAATTGTGATGCTGTTTCTCAAGCGTGAACTTTTAAAACGTATTGGCTGTAATGCCAACATTTTAAACATGGTTCTAAAGAGTGATTTTTCTACAACACGGGGTTGCACAAGAATGCAACCATCACGTTATAGAAAAACTGACTGTAGAAAGTATTCCATAACATGTCTGATCTGTGCATTTTGGGATGGTTGTTATATCTCAGCCGATAGTTAGACTGTACGAGTCAGGTCCCACAGTGATAGCTGTCTCAATAGACGCTAAGTTTTATTTTATTTTTGCCATGGTAGTCAGTCACTGAGCATATTCAGAAGGGGTTGTCAATGTACTTTTAACAAAATAATAAATATTTTACAAGTACAAAGAAGGGGAAAATATCATTAATATTGGGCCACATAAGAACTAATTGCAATTATCTTATTATAAATATCTGATATAGAGTTTCAAACTTTTTACCGTCAATAGGTAGTTAAAATTCAGTGAAAGGTCACCCAGGCTCCACTTTAAATTTCCTTGTTCAGTTGGGACAGTTATAATTAGTTTATGGAGCTTTTTTATTCCTGACTTCCAGAGCAAATCCATGACTATCCTCAGTTTCCATTAGTTTTCTGAAAATGGCTTTTTAAAAAACTCTTAGGCCAAAAGACTTTTTCCCAGCTCTGAGTTTTTTGGAGGCTGCTAAACTAGCAGAGCCTTTTCATTCTAACTGAACCTGGACACACTGTTCTATATTCTTGACATGGTTCTATTCTCTTGTGATATTGGACTTCTGTTGCTATGCAACAAGAGTATTATTTTTCCTCTTCTTTGTTTCCAATGCAGTGAATTCTTCACATCAAGCTATAGTCCCAAAGCTGTAAACTCTTAGTAAAATGCATGTATCAGTAAATTTCAGACATCCAGCATCACTCACACAATAAATATAAAATGAAACTAAAACCAAATCTCTCTTTCTTAACACAGGAGAGAAATTCAAACTTAAGGCTGTATGGTTCTTCCACTTTCGGACAAAAGTTTCCAAATAGTAGTAATATTGTAACAAGAACTTTCATGATAATGGTGGACAGGCTCTGAGGACCCAGGTGGTAAGTTACTGCTGGCAGAACATCCCCCAGCCTCTGGTTTGTTCTTGAAACCATAGTATTTATATGTCTAGTCCAGTTCAGTTTCTGGTCATTGGTAAACATTAGGATATTGATAATTGAAGGTTCAGTGATGGGAATGCTATTGAGTATCAAGGGGCATTGGTTGGATTCTCTCTTGTTGGATTTAGTCGTTGGCTGGCAAGTAACATTTGTGCCACACAATAGCCCAAGCCACAATGTTTGGCAGATCTTCTGCATTTGTATATAGACCACTTGAGGAATTGAATAGTGGTGAACGATGTTGAACATTATGCCACCATCAGCAAATGCCTCTACTTCTGACTTAATGGTGGAAAGAGTAGATAAAGTAGCTGGAGTGATTAGGCCTTAGGCACTGCCCTAAGAAACTCCTGTAGTAATGTCCAGTGGGAACTGAGAAATAAGACAGGGATGATAACCTTATTGGATTTGTATTATAGACCCTCTAACAGTCAGAGGGAAATTGAGAAACAAACTTGTAAGGAGATCTCAGCTATCTGTAAGAATAATAGGGTGGTTATAGTAAGGGATTTTAACTTTCCAAACATAGACTGGGACTGACAAGTGTTAAGGGTTTAGATGGAGAGGAATTTGTTAAGTGTGTACAAGAAATTGTTCTGAGTCAGTACGTGGATGTACCTACTAGACAAGGTGCAAAACTAGACCCACTCTTGGGAAATATGGCAGGGCAGGTGACTGAGGTGTCAATGGGGGAGCATTTCGGGGCCAGCGACCATAATTCTATTCGTTTTAAAATAGTAATGGATCCTCCAGTCTCTACTCTCCCTCCCTATCTCTGTCACCCCCTCCAGCCCCTACTCCCCTCCCTACCTCTGTGTCGCATCCTCCAACACCTACACCCTCTCCATATCTCTGTCACCTCCAGCCTTTAATAATGTGACTGACAGAGATCAATGCCTAGGTTACCTGGCAGAACCACTGCCTGTTTTCGTTGCCACCGTGCCTGTTAGCTCTCGAATACGTGCCTCAGAAAAACAATCCTTATTTGAATGGTGTCACTGCTGATAGTGTTGGCTGAGGTCTGGGAAAGGGTCTTGAACCCACTTCTTTCTGGCTTTGACCCACAGCTGTATTTGACCCTCCAAAATTCCTCAATGAACTTCAAAGGTGTTCCTACCTTTTCCGGAAGGAGAGTGTGCATTTGGTAAGTCTGTTCAGCTCCTCTGACCTCCACTGACACCTGATGGGGCTCAGGTATGACTTGACAAAGCATGAAAGGGTCGGAGCCCTTGGAATCTCTGTTGGGATAAGTGGAGGGAAAACAAACAGGCTTTTATTCCGTTCCCAAATTTCTCTGCTTATACCGCTAGGCAAAATACAACTCGGGGAAAATCTGGCTCACTTCTCGAGCAGCTTGTGCCATTCAGCAGGTCCCAAGTGTTTCACACTAGGCAACAAAGTACTATCCAAAGCGCGCTCTCTGCTGCATCGCAGTCAATTCACGCACAGCAGGATCCCAAGCACAATAACGTGCTGATCACCCAAATCATCTGGGATTGTTTTGTCATGAGCAGCGCGGGTTGAAGGGCTAAAGATCGGACCCAGGAAAACGTGGAAAACTCCACATCCTCACCAATGCCCTCTCCCTTTCAGACCAATAACAGACTTGGGCTCCTTTTTGTAACCTGCGAGATTAAGAACGTGACTCTGTTGAATCTCATCCTGAACGATAGCACCACCAACAATGCAGCAGTCCCTCAATATTAACCCACCTACAACACAATGGTCCCTCATATGTGCCTGTGGACTGGATGCTGTTTAAGTATACTATCAATTGTGCAGTTTAAATATGCTGTGTAAGCGGGGCGCTGTTTGAATACTCCCTGTAGACCGGGCTCTGTTTGAATACTCCCTGTAGACCGGGCGCTTATTGAATACGCTCTGTAGACTGGGCGCTGTTTGAACACGCTCTGTAGACCGGGCTCTGTTTGAACACGCTCTGTATACCGGGCGCTTATTGAATACGCTCTGTAGACTGGGCGCTGTTTGAACACTCTCTGTAGACCGGGCGCTTATTGAATACTCTCTGTAGACTGGGCGCTGTTTGAACACTCTCTGTAGACCGGGCGCTTATTGAATACGCTCTGTAGACTGGGCGCTGTTTGAACACGCTCTGTAGACCGGGCGCTTATTGAATACGCTCTGTAGACTGGGCGCTGTTTGAACACGCTCTGTAGACTGGGCGCTGTTTGATTAGGCTCTGAGCTGTAGTGTGCTTTTTATTGCACTCACGTTGGACGATTAGTCGGACATTGAATACTGGTGTGTTGTTTCGCAGACACATGTAGTTGCCAGTGTCTTTAAATTGCGTGGAGTTTAAGATCAGGGTGGTGGAGTTCATGATGTGGCGCAGTGAAGGGCTCAGTCTCTTGTTATTCCACCTCCATTCAATTTCGTCCAACCCGTGCATTTTGTCTGTTCCACATTCCATGATGACATGTTCACCAAAGCGGGCAGCTCTCGTGCCATTGGGTGACACTAGAAAGTGAAAAGGACCCATCAGTGTACCATGCAAGAGCTGGTTATTTTTTGTCTGCCAAATAGGTTCCAGCAGACTGGCCTATCAGCTGACATATTTTCTCTCCCAGGCAGTACTGACCATTCAATCACGCCTCCTAGCTAGCTGGCACAGTAGGCAGCGCAGTGTTACCTCAGCGCTGACCCTCTGGCAGTGCAGTGCTCCCTCAGCCCCGACCCTCTGACAGTGCAGTGCTCCCTCAGCGCCGACCCTCTGGCAGTGCCTGCTCTCAGCGCCGACCCTCTGGCTATGCCCGCTCCCTCAGTGCCGACCCTCTGGCAGTGCCTGCTCTCAGCGGCGACCCTCTGGCTATGCCCGCTCCCTCAGTGCCAACCCTCTGGCAGTGCCCACTCCCTCAGCGCTGACCCTCTGGTAGTGCCTGCTCCCTCAGCGCTGACCTTCTGACGATGTGGCACTCCTTCAGTGCTGACCCTCCAACAGTGCAGTGCTACCTCAATGCTGACCCTCTGACAATGCTTGCTCTCTTAGTACTGACCCACCGACAGTGTATAATGTGTGCTGAATGTCTCCCAATGTATACACATAATGTCCCTTACAACCGAAGCCGATGTGAGATAACTCTGGCAAGCTGGCCAGTGTATTGAGAGTTAAAGGAGTTGTATTATCATCCCAGAAATGACCCATTGCAAGAATGCAAATTGAGTACAATCATTCATTAACAGGGGGAGGTCTAGTGGTGTTATCACTGGAATATTAATCCAAAGACCTCGGTTAAAATCCCACCACGGCCAATAGTGGAATTTGAACCCAATAAAATCAAGAGTCTCATGATATCCATGGATCTCTTGTCAATTGTCAGGAAACCTCATCTACCTCATTAACATCTGCAGGTTCGGCCTACACGTGACATGACTCTATGACTCTTAACTGCTTGAATTGAATTTATTTATTATCACGTGTACCGAGGCGCAGTGAAAAACTTTGTTGGACAATCGGGATGGCACAATAAACACATCCCATGAGCGAATGAAAAGAAAAATAGGATTAGACATTAACACGAGACTGTTCCACTCCCATCAGTCTCTGCACATGAATCTGTAGTCTTCAAATTGTGCAGTCGCCTTGATGGTACGCGTGTATGTTGACATAGTCCATTTGTTTGGTGTCTAGCTCATTCTTGGGGTAATATTCCTCCTGGATTCTCATGGTGAGTGCTGTTGCCCTGATCTACTTCCATTGTTGGGCCAGTGACTGATGGCCATTCTGCTCTGTGAGGGTGCTGTCCCTGTCCCTGGGAGTATTTGATGGAAACAGTGTGAAGGGAGCTTTAGTTTCAAAGAGTAGAGGAAGCTTGCTTTTTGTCTAAAATAATAGAGGGTGGTTTTACTTTCATTTTAAAACAGTAGAGTGGGACTATGGGTATGTGAGTTGGGAGGTCATGTTGCGGCTGTATAGGACATTGGTTAGGCCACTTTTGGAATATTGCGTTCAATTCTGGTCTCCTTCCTATCAGAAGGATGTTGTGAAACTTGAAAGGGTTCAGAAAAGATTTACAAGGATGTTACCAGGGTCGGGCGATTTGAGCTATAGGGAGAATAGGCTGGGGCTGTTTCCTATGGAAGGCTGAGGGGTCACCTTGTAGATGTTTATAGAATCATGAGGGGCATGGATAGGGCAAATAGCCAAGGTCTTTTTCCCAGTGCGGTTGGGGCATGCTGCCAGAACTAGGGTTTAAGGTGAGAGAGGAAAGGTTTAATAGGGACCTGAGGGGTAACTTTTTCACACACAGGGTGGTGCGTGTGTGGAATGAGCTGCCAGAGGAAGTTGTGGAGGCTGGTACAATGACAGCATTTAAAAGGCATCTGGATGGGGACATGGATAGGAAGGGATTGGAGGGATATGGGCCAAGTGCTGGCAAATGGGACTGGATTGTTTTAGTATATCTTGTCAGCATGGAGGAGTTGGGTAGAAGGGTTTGTTTCTGTGCTGTCCAGCTCTATGGCAATTTTACCTTAAGTACAAGGGAGTACATTTAAGTAGCTGCCACTGACTATACGCAAAGGCATGGGGAGACTCCATGTGACTACGACAAGCCCAGCAGCACTTTCCATGTTCGGTGGTGTTTCCAAGAGGAGCCATTGTTGGCAATCTCAGTGAGAACCAGCTGACACGAGGGAGGTGAGGGACAACGCATTCCCTCCTTCCCTTCTGGGTCAGAATGGGGAAGTTAAACGTTGTTGTTGTCACGGTGCAGTAACCACAAGAAGCAGAAAATACATTGGGAAATCGCTGAGCATGGGAACTTGGAGTCGGAGTTGAGAGAAATAGAAAGTACAATGTTTCGAAGGAAGTGACAAAACAGCAGGCTAACTGAAGACCATGACGTTGAGTTGGGACGTGGAGGGGACCGCTCTCCTGCCCTTGTTCTTGGATGTGAGGGGGGAGAGAGAGAGAGAGAGAGGAGTAGGAAAGGTTTGCTCAGTCAGTGACATGAAAAGAGGGAATGTGAGGAGGAGTTTCACACACAGGCCAAGATCAGATGGGGCTGAATGGCATGCTCCCAGCATTGGAAGCTCCCATGTCAACTGGCCGCAGGAAATCCAGGATGTTTTTGATGACAGAATTCCCGGGAAAGGGCGAGGAGGCAGGGGGAGGCATGGGGTTGGAGGAGAGATGGGGGAAGGAGGTGGGCTAAACAGCCCTCCTTCCCCTCAACAATTTTCCGACTCCTTCGTTTCACCATCAGGAGCCTTTTCAGCACGTGTCAGCCGGAGTCTGTTGGCTCACCAACTGCACACTATAGACACTCCAAGAGGCAAATAGAAAGGGGCAGCCAATTCCAGGCCTCGCCCATGTCCATTTTAAGGGAGAAGATTAAATGAGGGCTCAGTGACAATGACATCTCTAATTACCCTTTGAACTGTGTGCCTTGCTCGGGGCATTTTCAGAGTTAAGAGTCTGCTCAATGGCTGTGCCTGGGTCTGGAGTCATATGTAGATCCAGACTGCCGTAAAGATGGCAGATTTCCTTCCCCACCTTGGTGAACGATGCGGTATTTACCACAACTGATGATGTTGGCACGGTCACCATCACCATTACCTGGACTGGCTGCCAATTCCAGATTTGAGTAGAGCCATACATTAGAGAAACAGACCCTTAGGTCCAATTCTTTGGTGCTGAACAGACATCCCAATCTGACCTTGCCCCATTTGCCAGCACTTTGCCCATATCCCTCCAAACCCTTCCTATTCCTGTCCCCATCCAGATGCCTTTTAAATGCTGTCATTATACCAGACTCCATCACTTCCTCTGGCAGCTCATTCCATACACGCACCACCCTGTGTGGTAAAATACAGCCTCTAGTTTTGGACTCCCCCACCCCAGAGAAAAGACCTTGTCTATTTACCCTATCCATGTCCCTCATGGTTTTATAAATCTATAAGATCACCCCTCAGCTTCTGATGCTCCAGGGAAAACGGCTCCAGCCTATTCAGCCTTTCTCTGTAGCTCAAACTCTCCAACATCCTTGTCAGTCTTTTCTACACCCTCTCAAATTTAACAACGTCCTTCCTACAGCAAGGCAGCGAGAATTGTATGCAGTATTCTAAAACTGGCCTAACCAATGTCCTGTACAGCCGCAACATGACCTCCCAACTCCTGTACTCAATACTCTGACCAATAAAGGAAAGCATACCAAATGCCGCCTTCACTATCCTATCGACCTGCGACTCCACTTTCAAGGAGCTATGAACCTGCACTCCAAGGTCTCTTTATTCAGCAACACTCCCCCAGACCCTACCATTAGATGTATAAGTCTTGCCCTGGTTTGCCTTTCCAAATTGCAACATCCCACATTTATCTGAATTAATCTCCATCTGACTCTCCTCGATCCATTGGCCCATCTGATCAAGGTCCCGATGTACTCTCAGATAATTATCTTCGCTGTCCACTACACTCCCTATTTTTCTGTCAAAACTGCAAACTTACTCCCTCCTATATTCATATTCCAAATTGTTTGTATAAATGACAAACATCAAGTGGATCCAGCACTGATCCCTGTGGAACACTGCTGGTTATAGGCCTCCAGTCCAAGCAACCCACCACCACCCTCTGTCTCCTATGCTTATGTAAATTCTGTGTCCAGCTATCTCCCCCTGGCTTCCATAGGGGCTAACCTTACTAAATTCCGCCAAGGGCTGCAGTGGGATTTGAACCCAGAACATCAGCCTCTGGTCTTTCAGCTCAGTGGCATTCCATTAGACCATGTCTGGCCTGAGCTGGAAGTCAAGATGGGAATCACAAGCCTGGGTGCTGCTTCTGGCCTGGGTCTGGGCCCTTGGGCCTACCATCTCAGCCGAGCCCCTGAGTCGAGAACAGAAGACCTCCTAGGGTCCCTGGTTGTAGGCCCTGATGTGTATACCTCCCACACCTCCTTGTGGGGAAGAAATAATGGCCCTAAGGTGTTAGGGAAGATCAGCAGCCGTCTGTAAACGTTGGTGGGACCTTTCAAGTCCATTCAGGAGGCCAGAGTTGTGACCTCGGTTAAAGATCTTGCCGGAAAGGTGGGAAGGGTTTCCAGTGCGGCAAACAATTCATGCGCTCACATTCACCTTGCCCGCTGTGCGCTGATCAAACAGAGGATTGAGGTACAGAGGGTGGGGAAGAGCGGCACAGAGTTACCAATGGAACAGAAGCACAGGGTGTGGGCTGCCAGTGCCTACGAAGCAGAGAGACTTGGTAGCTGAATTGTAAACACGACACCCACTCAGTTCCCTTTTCAGTCAGCGTCACCAATTCACTTCTTAGTCTCTCTTTGCCATGGTAATCATTTTGTTCAAAAACATGCAGACGGCACAGAAACAATACGGCCCTGTAAAGGAAACAGCTTGCATACACCCAATGTCTTCCTCCAGCTCACTGTGGCCAAATATGTACTTGTTGACATGAGCAGCCCTCTTAAAAGGTGGAGATAGGGCAGCAAGATCCCACTTATTATCTCCATCCCTGGCTATATTAGTGATGCCAGGGCAAGTGGGGACAATTCCCACCTACCGGTTTCTCTTTAATAGTTTTGCACCCACGCAAGAGAGAGAGGACAGGGGCCCTTTATTTAGCCTCCAACAGCGTCCTCCGCCTCAGCACTGACCGCCCCCCTCCCTGACATTTCCTGCTCCCTCAGGGCTGACCCTCCAACAGTGCTCGTTCCCTCAGCACTGACCCTCCAACAGTGCTCGCTCCCTCAGCACTGACCCTCTGACATTGCTCGAACCCTCAGGGCTGACCCTCCAACAGTGCTCGCTCCCTCAGCACTGACCCTCCGACAGTGCCTGCTCCTTCAGCACTGACCCTCCAACAGTGCTCGCTCCCTCAGCACTGACCCTCCAACAGTGCTTGCTCCCTCAGCACTGACCCTCCAACAGTGCTCGCTCACTCAGCACTGACCCTCCAACAGTGCTCGCTCCCTCAGCACTGACCCTCCAACAGCGTCCGCTCCCTTCGCACTGACCCTCCAACAGCACCCGCTCCCTCAGCACTGACCCTCTATCAGCACCTGCTCCCTCAGCACTAACCCACCAACAGTGCTCGCTCCCTCAGCACTGACCCTCCAACAGTGCTCGCTCCCTCAGCACTGACCCTCCAACAGTGCTCGCTCCCTCAGCACTGACCCTCCAACAGTGCTCGCTCCCTCAGCACTGACCCTCCAACAGTGCTCGCTCCCTCAGCACTGACCCTCCAACAGTGCTCGCTCCCTCAGCACTGACCCTCCAACAGCGTCCGCTCCCTTCGCACTGACCCTCCAACAGCACCCGCTCCCTCAGCACTGACCCTCTATCAGCACCTGCTCCCTCAGCACTAACCCACCAACAGTGCTCGCTCCCTCAGCACTGACCCTCCAACAGCGTCCGCTCCCTTCGCACTGACCCTCCAACAGCACCCGCTCCCTCAGCACTGACCCTCTATCAGCACCTGCTCCCTCAGCACTAACCCACCAACAGTGCTCGCTCCCTCAGCACTGACCCTCCAACAGTGCTCGCTCCCTCAGCACTGACCCTCCAACAGTGCTCGCTCCCTCAGCACTGACCCTCCAACAGTGCTCGCTCCCTCAGCACTGACCCTCCAACAGTGCTCGCTCCCTCAGCACTGACCCTCCAACAGTGCTCGCTCCCTCAGCACTGACCCTCCAACAGTGCTCGCTCCCTCAGCACTGACCCTCCAACAGTGCTCGCTCCCTCAGCACTGACCCTCCAACAGTGCTCGCTCCCTCAGCACTGACCCTCCAACAGTGCTCGCTCCCTCAGCACTGACCCTCCAACAGTGCTCGCTCCCTCAGCACTGACCCTCCAACAGTGCTCGCTCCCTCAGCACTGACCCTCCAACAGTGCTCGCTCCCTCAGCACTGACCCTCCAACAGTGCTCGCTCCCTCAGCACTGACCCTCCAACAGTGCTCGCTCCCTCAGCACTGACCCTCCAACAGTGCTCGCTCCCTCAGCACTGACCCTCCAACAGTTCTCGCTCCCTCAGCACTGACCCTCCAACAGTGCTCGCACCCTCAGCGCTGAACCTCCAACAGTGCTCACTCCCTCAGCACTGACCCTCCAACAGCGCAAGCTCCCTCAGCACTGACCCTCCAACAGCGCCCGCTCCCTCAGCACTGACCCTCCAACAGCGCCCGCTCCCTCAGCACTCACCCTTTAACAGCATGTGCTCCCTCAGCACTGACCCTCCAACAGTGCCCGCTCCCTCAGCACTGACCCTCCAACAGTGCTCGCACCCTCAGCACTGACCCTCCAACAGTGCTCGCTCCCTCAGCACTGACCTTCCAACAGTGCTCGCTCACTCAGCGGTGAACCTCCAACAGAGCTCGCACCCTCAGCACTGACCCTCCGACAGTGCTCGCACCCTCAGCACTGACCCTCCAACAGAGCTCGCTCCCTCAGCGCTGACCCTCCAACAGCGTCCGCTCCCTTCGCACTGACCCTCCAACAGCGTCCGCTCCCTCAGCACTGACCCTTTAACAGTATGTGCTCCCTCAGCACTGACCCTCCAACAGAGCTCGCTCCCTCAGCACTCACCCTCCAACAGAGCTCGCTCCCTCAGCACTGAACTCCCAACAGTGCTTGCTCCCTCAGCACTGACCCTCCAACAGTGCTCGCTCCCTCAGCACTAACCCTCCAACAGTGCTCGCTCCCTCAGCACTGACCTTCCAACAGTGCTCACTCCTTCAGCACTAACCCTCCAACAGTGCTTGCTCCCTCAGGACTGACCCTCCAACAGTGCT
>NC_057713.1:7652248-7653476 GCF_004010195.1 Chiloscyllium plagiosum
GCACTGACCCTCCAACAGTGCTCGCTCCCTCAGCACTGACCCTCCAACAGTGTTCGCTCCCTCAGGGCTGACCCTCCAACAGTGCTCGCTCCCTCAGCACTGACCCTCCAACAGTGTTCGCTCCCTCAGGGCTGACCCTCCAACAGTGCTCGCTCCCTCAGGACTGACCCTCCAACAGTGCCCGCTCCCTCAGCACTGACCCTCCAACAGTGCTCGCTCCCTCAGCACTGACCCTCCAACAGTGTTCGCTCCCTCAGGGCTGACCCTCCAACAGTGCTCGCTCCCTCAGCACTGACCCTCCAACAGTGTTCGCTCCCTCAGGACTGACCCTCCAACAGTGGCCGCTCCCTCAGCACTGACCCTCCAACAGTGCTCGCTCCCTCAGCACTAACCCTCCAACAGTGCTCGCACCCTCAGCACTGACCTTCCAACAGTGCCCGCTCCCTCAGGACTGACCCTCCAACAGTGCTCGCTCCCTCAGGACTGACCCTCCAACAGTGCTTGCTCCCTCAGCACTGACCCTCCAACAGTGCTCGCACCCTCAGCACCGACCCTCCAACAGTGCTCGCTCCGTCAGGGCTGACCCTGCAACAGTGCTCGCACCCTCAGCACTAACCCTTTAACAGCATGTGCTCCCTCAAGGCTGACCCTCCAACAGTGCTCGCTCCCTCAGGGCTGACCCTCCAACAGTGCTCGCTCCCTCAGGGCTGACCCTCCAACAGTGCTCGCTCCCTCATTGCTGACCCTCCAACAGTGCTCGCTCCCTCAGCACTGACCCTCCAACAGCGCCCGCTCCCTCAGCACCAACCCTCTAACAGCACCTGCTCCCTCCACACCGATCCTCCAACAGCGCTTGCTCCCTCAGCACTACACCGATCCTCCAACAGCGCTTGCTCCCTCAGCACTAATCCTTTAACAGCATGTGTTCCCTCAGGACTGACCCTCCAACAGTGCTCGCTCCCTCAGCACTGACCCTCCAACAGTGCTTGCTCCCTCAGCACTGAACCTCCAACAGTGCTTGCTCCCTCAACACTAACCCTCCAACAGTGCTTGCTCCCTCAGCACTGACCCTCTAACAGCACGTGCTCCCTCAGCACTAACCCTCTAACAGCACCTGCTCCCTCAGCACTGACACTCCAACAGCGCCCGCTCCCTCAGCACCAACCCTCTAACAGCATGTGTTCCCTCAGGACTGACCCTCCAACAGTGCTCGCTCCATCAGCACTGA
>NC_057713.1:7654718-7734669 GCF_004010195.1 Chiloscyllium plagiosum
GGCTGAGAAGTGGCAGATGCAGTTTAATTCAGATAAATGCGAGGTCCTGCATTTTGGGAAAGCAAATCTTAGCAGGACTTCTACACTTAATGGTAAGGTCCTAGGGAGTGTTGCTGAACAAAGAGACCTTGGAATGCAGGTTCATCGCTCCTTGAAAGCGGTGTCACAGGTAGATAGGATAGTGAAGGAGGTGTTTGGTATGCTTTCCTTTATTGGTCAGAGTATTGAGTACAGGAGTTGGGAGGTCATGTTGCGGCTGTACAGGACATTGGTTAGGCCACTGTTGGAATATTGCGTGCAATTCTGGTCTCCTTCCTATCGGAAAGATGTTGTGAAACTTGAAAGGGTTCAAAAAAGATTTACAAGGATGTTGCCAGGGTTGGAGAATTTGAGCATTGGGAGAGGCTGAACAGGCTGGGGCTGTTTTCCCTGAACCGTCGAAGGCTGAGGGGTGACCTTATAGAGGTTTACAAAATTATGAGGGGCATGGATAGGGTAAATAAGCAAAGTCTTTTCCCTGGGTTCAGGGAGTCCAGAACTAGAGGGCATAGGGCTAGGGTGAGAGGGGAAAGATATAAAAGAGACCCATGGGGCAACATTTTCACACAAAGGGTGGTATGTATATGGAATGAGCTGCCAAAAGAAGTGCTCGGGGGTGGTACATTTGCAACATTTAAGAGGCATTTGGATGGGTATATGAACAGGAAGGGTTTGGAAGGATATGGGCCTGTGGATATGTGCTGCAGGTGGGACTAGATTGGGTTGGGATATCTGGTCGGCATGGATGGGTTGGACCGAATGGTTTGTTTCCATGCTATACATCTTTATGACTCTATGGCTGAGATAGTTGGCCTCCAGCAATCCAAATATTATTCCTCTTTGCTAGGTATGACTACAATCAGAGTTTTCCCCTAGATTCCCTTGACTCTATTTTTCTTAGGTCTCTGATGCCATATACAATCAAATGCATCCATGATGTCAAAGCTAGTCACACCTACTTCTCCTTGAGTTCAGTAATTTGCCAATGTTAGGACTAATGACATAACTTAGTTGGGAACTGCACGAGCCTGGGAGAACCCAAACTGAGCTTCAGCTTGCAGGTTATTATTGAGTAAATGTCATTTGACATCTTGTCGACAACAATCTACCATGACATGCTGATGACTGGGAGTAACTTTATACAGCATTAACTGGCCAGGTTTAATTTGTCCTGTATTGCAAAAGGGTTCACCAAGGCAATTTCCAATATTGCTGGGTAGATGCTAGTGTTGCAATTGTACTGGAACAGCCTGGCTAGGGGCCCAGTTCAATCTAGAGGGCAGGGCTTCAGTACAATTGAAGCCGAAGGGCCTGTTTCCACACTGTAGGGAATCTAATCAACCTTTCATTCCCTTACCAATCGAGAACCTATCTATCTCTGTCTTAAATACACTCAACGACTTAGCCTCTACAGTCTTCTGCAGCAATCATTTCCGCAGACTCATCACCCTCTGGCTGAAGTAATTCCTCCTTATCTCAGTTCTAAAGGATCATTCATTCACTCTGAAGCTTTGCCCTCAAGACATTGGGAATATCTTCGCCACATTCACTCTGTACAGGCCACTCAGTATTCTGTAAGTTTCAATCAGATTCCACTCCTCATCCTTCTAAACCCCATCCAGTACAGATCCAGAGGGTTCAACACCTTGTCATATAATAAGCACTATCATTAAAAATGGGGCTACTTTGACCTTCGTCCTCTACTGGGTTGTTTAATTGTCCTCTGATATTCTCAATTGGGTGTGGCAAGTCTGTAGAGGTAAGATCTTATTCTTTGATTGTGGGGATGTTTCGCTCTGTCTTAGCATACCAGCAGTTGCTTCTTGCAGTTTCATCAGGTTTAGATATGACTGGTGCTGTTTCTGACTTGCCCACATGCAGTATTCATTCTATCAGGATTAAACACCAGCCTTGGTGGTAGTGGTAGAATGACAGATATACCAGGCCATGAGCTTACATATTGTTGCTAATGTTACAACACGGGGTAAACCCCTCTGCTAATTTAAACCAGACACACAGAGTAGCTCACCTTGCACCGTAATCTGTGAAATGTCGAGTGGCAGAGAACTATCCTAAATATCACTACCTAAAAACAAAATTTAACCATTTTATTCTTTAAGTCCAAAAGAGAACATTAGACAACAACTACTTACAACTCCTTTCTTTTAAACCTATCTTTTACCTCCCACTCTATAATACTGGTCTGATAAAAAAAAGCGATTAAGATTTACAAAGAAAAATGACATTACAAAATCAGTTGTCGTCTTCAGATGTCAAACTTTCTCTGTAGGTTTCTCTAGGTCGACTTCGAGGTTCTGCTGCACGAATTTCTTATGGACAGGTACCTTTCAGAGAGCTAGTTTGCTAGCAGCTGTTGATGCTTGTTAGCTTTTTGCTGTTCGCCCCCTAACTGTTCAAAATGTCCAATTTTATACCCCAAAACATCAGATCATTTAATTGGTTTGATGTCAGCCAAAACAGTAAAATTTAAAGTCGATTGGATTTTGGTATCTGGGGCATAATTTAAACTCATTGGCTGAATTTGAATTTGTTTTTGTACCAAGGTAACACAGCTCCAGCTATTTTTTTCAACCAAATACTACATTTTAAAATCTTTCAGCACACTCTATGCCTCACTAAGTCCGTGACAATTCCACTCTTTCTTAAAGGTACAGTACATACCTACACCTTCATAACACCTCCCTTGTTAAGAAAAAGTGAACCATCATAATGAAAAGATGGCTTTTTTTTCTGTTCCTTCACCACTTTACCATGACACACATATAACTTTAATCTAAGTTCATATTAACTTCTTCCCACATATATATAACATTGAATAGATACCAATCTCATCTATGCTTTATCAGTTAAAACCACAATAATGCATCTGTGATTACAATCTTACCACCCACAACATGTACAATTTTTGAATTAAAAGTCTGTAAAATAAGACTCTAACGAAATAGTCTCATATTCTTGTTTTTAAAGCGTTCTAAGAATGTAAGAGGATTGCGATCCATGTATACAACCGTTTCTAACACATTGTTCATGATGTACACCTTAAAATGTTGTAAGGCCAGTACCAAACTTAATAGCTCTTTCTCAATCGGGGGGTATTTCTTCTTGAGGATGTTGAGTTTCTTTGAAAGATAAGCAACTTGCAGTTCAATCCCATCATCATCTTCCTGTAGCAGTACAGCCCCAACTCCTATGTCACCAGCATCACTGACAAGTTTGAAGCGTTTTGAAAAGTTTGGTGTAGCTAAAACTAGTGCGGTGGTTAATATTGCTTTTAAATGGTTGAATGCTTCTTGGCATTGTTCTGTTCACTAAAACTTTGTGTTTTTCTTCAGCAATTCAGCAGTTAACAGTGCCATTACACTGCTGAAGTTTGGAACAAACTTCTGATAGGATCCGCTTAGTCCCAAATTCGAAATGCACTTTCTTCGAGGTTGATCAAGAAAATTCCTCGGTGGCCTTCACCTTTGCGTTCCGTGGGGTCAACCTTCCATGACTGATGTTATGTCCCAAGAACGTCACCTCTACTTTTGCAAATTCAGTTTTGATTAAGGTTATTACCAGTTGTGCTTCTTGTAGTCATTCAAAGAGCTCTGCCATCTGTACCATGTGATCTTTCCAGGACTTACTAAAGATCACTACATTGTCCAAATATACTACACAGTTGGTTAACCCAGCCACAACTCTGTTCATGGAATGTGGTGGGTGCATTCTTCATTCCAAAGTGCATCACTTTGAATTGATATAGCCCATTTGGGGTTACAAACGCAGAAATTTCTTTCGCCTGCTCTGATAAAGGTGCCTGCCTATAACCACGCACTAAGTCCAACTTGGTGATATAATTGGCTTGTAGGAGAAAGTGAGGACTGCAGATGCTGGAGATCAGAGCTGAAAATGTGTTGCTGGAAAAGCGCAGCAGGTCAGGCAGCATCCAAGGAACAGGAGAATCGACGTTTTGGGCATGAGCCTGAAGAAGGGTTCATGCCCGAAACGTCGATTCTCCTGCTCCTTGGATGCTGCCTGACCTGCTGCGCTTTTCCAGCAACACATTTTCAGATATAATTGGCTTGTGCAACTTTCTTGAAACAGTTCTCCAATCTCAGTATTGGATGCGAGTCCGATTTTGTTATGGAGTTGACATTTCAATAATCCACGGAAAATCGTTGAGTCCCATCAGGTTTGGGAATTAAGACAATCGGCGAACTCCACTTGGTCTACCTCGGTTCAGTGATATCCTTGTTGAGCATGGCATCCACTTCCTTCTGGACCTGTCTGGCATTTAAAGGATTATGCTGATGGGGGTGTTGTTTTACCAAAACTGCATTCCCCAAATTTACTTCATGTACAATATCATTAGTCCTCCCCATCTGATTCCTGCATATGTCCTCATATTGCAATAACATTTCAACTATGTTCTATGCTCCTGATACAAATAGTTTACTAACCTATCCCACTGCCCAAGAACTTCTTTATTTTTAACAAATTTTGAGGCACATCAAAATCCACAACATCTGGACTTGAATCCTCACTCTGAGGGGCTGTAACTAACACCTGTTCCTCCAGTTCTTTCAGATAATATCCCTCAGGAATATCCTTTGCCTCCTTTTCAGGATACGCATCCACATATATATCTTGTATCGTCTTGTCTTTCTGTTGCAAGTCCATTAGCCTTTCAGGACTAAACACTTCTGTCTGACTCTCTGCCTGTTCCGGTTTTTCTTGCACCATTATGTCCTAACTGAACCTCAACTCCTTCATCTTTCTCTTTAGGCTTTGCTTCATGATATGAGTTATGACAGTGGGATCTTGTTATTACACAGTTGGGAAAGTACCACAATATTTTTCTTTTAACTTCTCAGTTTTTTGGTCTTTCTCGGGCTTCTCCACATCAAAGGGTGTCACTCCCACCCTGAACCCTGCTAAATCATTCCCAAGAACTAGATTCCTGGAACTTACACTCTGTCAATCACTCCCACTGTTACTTCTCCAGTCTTAAGTTGGCACTTCAACCCTGATCTTAGTTGGGGGAATGCTAAATTTCTGTCCATCTAAATTACTACACTCTTGGGTACCAGATCAGAAAGAGTACAAATTCACTCATCTCTTATTATTAGAGACTGGTTAGATCCTGTATCTCTCAAACTTATAACTTCTTTCCCCTTGCCCCCTGTTCTTTCTGAGTAAACTTTACCCACAAAGGCAAATTCTTTATAGACATCAGGCACTAACTCCAAACCCAGCCCCTGCCAACACTGTGCACTCTCCTGCAACTACTCAGCTCTTCTTGGGGTTTCCTTTACTACTTTACTAATGCCACTGGCTTAGCTTCTTTTCCACCTCTTCTCCCACACTGCCTTTCTTTAATGACCAGCACTGTGACTGTATGTGTTCCACTTTCTGGCAGAGAAAACAACTTTTCCCAGTGCCCTTTTTAAACCACCAGCACTGTAATTTACTGTTTCCCCAATCCATTACAGTGAAAACACCTGAGGCCTTTCACCTCCTTTACACCGTCTTGGGCTTCTTTTTGACCTGTGGTAAACTCTTACCAGTGTTCTCTACTCTTTAATTTGTAGGGAGGATCTCTCCTTCTCCCAACTTCTATCCCTCAAAGGATGAAGTTCTTGCCAGAGGTTTGTCTTATGGACCAACATGCATGCATTTGCTAACTCTGCTGCCCTTCTCACTTTCTGAACTTTCTGTTTATCTATGTGAGTTCTTACCATCTCTGGAAGTGTGTTTTTAAACTCCTCCAGTAGAATAATCTCTCTTAAAGCCTTAATGGTCTTATCTATTTTTAAGGCCATCAATCAAAATAACTATGTTTAATTCTTTCAAACTCAACATAAATCTGACCTGATTCCTTCTTTATGTGTCGGAACTGCTGTCTATATGCTTCTGGTATCAATTCAGTTATCCTGGACGAGCCCCCAAAACTGTTAAGACACGGGATAAACTTTCTGCTAATTTAAACCAGACCTACAGAATTTTTCACATTTAACAATCTTATTCTTTAAGTCCAAAAGAGAACATTAGGCAACAACTATTTACAACTCCTTTCTTAAACCAATCTTTTACCTCCCACTCTACAATACAGGTCCAATAAAAAAACCCAAATAAGTTTTACAAAAAAAAATCACGTTTCAAAATCAGTTGTCACCTTTGGATGTCAAACTTTCTCTGTAGATTTCTCTAGGTCTTCTTCGGGGTTCTGCTGCACGAATTTCTTATGGACAGATACCTTTCAGAGAGCTAGTTTGCTGGCAGCTGTTGATACTTGTTAGCTTTTTGCTGTTAGCCCCCTAACTGTTCAAAATGTTTGATTTTATACCCCAAAACATTAGTTCATTTCACTGGTTTGATGTTTGAAAACAGCAAAATTTAAAGTCGATTGGATTTTGGTATCTGGGGCATAATTTAAACTCATTGGCTGAATTTGATACCATGGTAACATACCTCCAGCTGTTTGTTTAAACCAAATGTTACATTTTTAAATCTTTTAGCACACTCTGTGCCTCTCTAGGTCCGTGCCAGCTTCCACTCTCTCTTAAAGGTATAGTACACACCAGCACCTTCATAATACTAAATACAACTATATTGTTGCTAAAGGCCCACTGCAACTCATGGATTCCCAGTTTTGAACTACTCAATCTATTTGAAATTGATTCATTCAATGCAGTGGTAGTGCCAGGGTATTCTCAATGTGAAGACAGCACTTTGGTTCTCCAAGGACTGTAAGGTTGGCTCACTCCTATTCATACCATTGTAGACTAATGAGGAGAAAGTGAGGTCTGCAGATGCTGGAGATCAGAGCTGAAAATGTGTTGCTGGAAAAGCGCAGCAGGTCAGGCAGCATCCAGGGAACAGGAGAATCGACGTTTCGAGCATAAGCCCTTCTTCAGGAATGAGGAAAGTTTGACCAGCAGGCTAAGATAAAAGGTAGGGAGGAGGGACTTGGGGGAGGGGCGTCGGAAATGTGATAGGTGGAAAGAGGTCAAGGTGAGGGTGATAGGTCAGACTGGGGTGGGGGCGGAGAGGTCAGGAAGAAGATTGCAGGTTAGGAAGGCAGTGCTGAGGGGGAGGGGAAATGAGAAAACTGGTGAAATCCGAGTTCATCCCTTGTCAAATCCATCGAATACACCTTGTCTCAGTCAAATCCATCAAATCACCTTGTCTCAGTCAAATCCATCGAATTCAGCACCGCCTTCCTAACCTGCAATCTTCTTCCTGACCTCTCCGCCCCCACCCCAGTCTGACCTATCACCCTCACCTTGACCTCTTTCCACCTATCACATTTCCGACCCCCCTCCCCCAAGTCCCTCCTCCCTACCTTTTATCTTAGCCTGCTGGACAAACTTTCCTCATTCCTGAAGAAGGGCTTATGCCCAAAATGTCGATTCTGCTGTTCCCTGGATGCTGCCTGACCTGCTGCACTTTTCCAGCAACACATTTTCAGCATTGTAGACTAATGCACCTGTGAAGTCCCCAGCCCAAAGGTCATTCTGACCTTGCAACCATCTTCTACATGGTGCTCAACACAGAGAAGTGATTAATCAATGAACAGGATTCTGTAGGTGGAAAATGAGCAAGAGGTGTCCTTGCTTATACTTGACTCGATACCATGAGACTTCACAGAGTCTGGACTACATGTTGAGGACTCCCTAGATAACCATTACCCAAACATATATCACTCTGCTACCATTTCTTGGAGGACTGTCCCAGGAAACCCCCAGGGATGATGAAGGTGACATCTGAGATACTGTCGATGAGATATGATTCTGTGAGAATTACTATGCCAAGTTCTTGCTTAACTATCTGTGGGACAGCTCTCCCAATTTTGGCACAAGCCCCTATATGTTAATGAGTAGAACCTTGCAAGGTCGACAGAGCTGTACTGTCATTTCTGATGCTTTTGTTGATCCTAGGTGGTTCAACTTTCACTTCTTCTATCAGGGATAGGCAACAAATGTGCTATCAGTGACACTCAAATTCTGTGAATGAATAAACAAATGCACGGTTCCATTGAAGTCTTAGGTATTAGAAGGAGAAAGGAACAGTTGAATCTGGATCCTGAAAACATATGATTTCTTCTTGGATGCTGGATTATACCAAGATCTGCTGCTGTCCAGTTAATACTTCATTTAAACTGGGAAATTAGAAATATTTTTCCTCGCAAACATAGTATTAGTACATCAAAAGTAGAAACTGAAATAGGCCATTCAGTCTTTTGAGGCTGTTTTGCCATTCAATAAGATCATTGCTGTTTTTTGATTTCTGAATTCCACATTCCACATTCCACATTCCCAAATACCTCCAATAATCTCTTCCACAAGAATTCGCCTTTGCCTTAAAAATATTCAAGGCCCCTGGATGTAGGTTTGCTTGCTTTATTCGGAGGCTTGCTGAAGATGTTACCTAGTATGGTGACGAAACATCTGAAAACAAACCTTCAAGCTCAGCGAGCAATCCTACATCAGAACCTCAACCTGAGCTACAAATCTTCTCAAAACTCACTAATTCGATGATCCCACTTCCACTACTTTCTGAGACATGGAATTCAAAAGTTGCATAATTCTTTGAAAGAAAAATGTCTCCTCATCTCTTTCCTAAAAAGGGGAACCCCTAATTTTAAAACTGTGCTCCTTGTTATGGACTTATGCATGACCATCTTGTCAATGTTATATAATTCGATAAACTCACCTTTCACTCTTCTAAACTCCAGTGGAACCAAGCCCAGTCTGTCCAATATTTCCTCAGAAGACAACCTGCTCAATCTAGCTATCAATTTAGTAAACCTCTTCTGAACTGCCACCATACCATTGTTCCTTAAATAAGGACACCACAACTGCACACAGAATTCAAGTGCCAATTCAATTCACTAGTGCCCTGCAACTGAGAGATACCATTCTTGTCATAAAAAAGAACAGACTTTTCATTAGCCTTCCTAATTACCGCTGCACCCGCATACCAACCCTTCATGACTCATGCACTGTAACACTCTACACCTTGGAATTCTGCAATCATTCTCTTTTAAATACTTTGCTTCTTTATAAGATTAGTTAATATAGATTTAAACTTCAAATTTTCTGCAGCAGTGCAGAAAAATCCTGTTGTACTGTTTAATACCATGGTGACACTGATAGCAACTAGATAAGTTGCCTTCATCCTTGACACCGATTTCACAAAGCTACAACAAATAGTATTTCTCAGGGAAAAGGCAGAAGATTGGCACAATGTTAAATGCTCAGACAGCTACTGCAGACACAATGACTGAATGTCTCCTTTTACACTGTACCAATTCTGTGATTCCATTCACAGTAAAGTGGAGATGCCAAAGTCAAGTCTCCTATGATAGATCCAAATACAAGGTTAGTACACAAGTATCTTTGGATACACATATGGTGCCAAAGGTCTTGCAACTGCAGATGTCTGGCCATCATATAGTGGGTCTCTTCTGCTTGACCATGCAACAGTGTGGATCATAGCAAGGCCCAATTTCCTAACTTCCTTTAGTGCCTCTTGAATTGCACAGCTATTTGTTGCTTTACATGCTCATGGTCAGGCCCTGGGGGCTTATTTTGTGATTAAAGCTGCAATTTACATATGAATTATATTTAAACTTCGCAACATAAAATGCATTTTCCTACATAAACTAACAAGGCAGTACTGAAAAGCTGTTTTGTCAAACCTGCAAAAGTTGTGTTGCAGTAGTCCTTTGCTCTGGATTCTTCACTAGACACTTCTTGACAAAATCCGTGAACTCATCAGACCAAAGCTCTGGCTTCCGGAATGTAGGTGGTGGGTTGGTGGGAATCATAAAAATAGCCTATTTTTAAAAGAAAAGGAAGGGCGAAAATGAGTTGGACATGGAAATCAAAATCATCTGAGTTTTAAAACAGTCAAATAAACAAATCCTTTTATTCACCTTCTCTATCTGACAGTAAATCTGATGTACACATTTTTTACCGATCTAGAATTTCTGTCAGGAATGAAGTTCAGGAAACTAGTCCATCTGCTACCAATGTAGTTATTTCCCATTAAATTTCCTCTATGCAAACTGAATCTCATTGAGCACTTCATACTTTATTTTATCTATTATTGTTTATCAGTCTCAAGAGAAGCTTTCCATTTTTGACCTGCTTAATGGAACCAAAGGCACTTCCTGACCAAACAGATAAAACCAAAAGACTGCTGTTTAGTGCCAGGATAATTTCCCACTAAATAATTATTCTCAGTGGATCTCAGCCATTTGAAAACACACTTGCTGACTCAGCACTATCTCTATTTCTAAATATAATATATTCTGAATCCTCAATTTTTAACATTAATGTTTATCAACCACATATACTAAGGATATAAAATAATTTCCACGGTCTACGTTAAAATATCAATTGAGGTTAATGGTACAGACCAATTTCCTTATAACTGTTCAGTCCTATCCTGGCCAACTCACTGCTCATTGAGCCTCTAGCTGCAATGTTGTGATCATACTCTTTTCTATTAATCCTTTCAATAATATATTATGCTACATTTATTTAATCAAGCCTTGTCTCCAGGGAGAACAGTCCCGACTTCTTCAAACAATTCTCATGATGTTGAGGTGGCTCATCACCTACAGTTTTCAATAGCTGAGCATGCTTGACGGGCAGAGTAACCTACTCCTGCTCCTGTATTGCCAGTGCAATTAGGAAAGCATTACATAGTTTTGTTCCTGAGCTATTCCCATAACCATTGGTGTCATCAATATCTAGAAATCTATCAATCTCTGCCTTGAATTTACCCAATTGCTGAGCTTCCACGGCTCTCTGGGAAGGGAACTCCAAAGATTCACTACCTCCGAGTGAAAAAATTCTCTTCATCTCAGTCCTAAAATCACAAAATCATTATGATGCAGGAGGCCATTCAGCCCATTGTACCTACACCATCTGTAATATCTAGTCCAGCCTTATTACCTAGAGCCAATCTCCTGCCTTTTTCCCATATCCCTACACACCATTACCAAATAATAAACAATCCAATGCCCTCTGAATGCCTCAATTAAAGTTGACTTGACCATATTTCCAGGCAGTGCATTTCATACCTTAACAATTTGTTGTGTGAAAAAGATTTTCCTTAAATCACCTTTGCTTTGTTTGCACATCACTTTAAATCTATGCCCTCTTGATCTTGTTTCTTTTATAAGCAGAAACAACTTCACGCTATCTATTTTATCCAATCTGGTCATGATTTTGAAAACTTCAAGCAGATCTTCTCTCAGCCGCCTTCTCATCAGGGAGAACATTCACAATGTCTTCAATCCATCCTCATGTACTGCTTCTGGACTCTGTCCAATGCATTTATATCTTTTCTATAATGCATGGTCCACAACTGCACACAATAAACCAGCCTAAGTCTAATAAGCATCTTCTACAAGTTCAACATCACTCCTTGTTCTTATACTGTTATTCTCCTAAGTTCAGGGGTTCCTTAAGTAGGGGATGGGAGGACAAATGGAGCTCCAAATAGAAATCTTTATCAAAATGAATGCCATGAAGTCACAACTATGGTCTAATAGAAGGGTCCCAGCTTTCATAAGCGTCTACCCATTCTGTCAGTTTTCACTGAGTGGTCATGACAATTCCCAAATCTTGATTTGGCAAGCAAGGCATCTTTACCTTTGTACTCAAATTCTCTTGTAATAATTGTCAACATACCATTTGTCGTCTTAGTTACTTGTTCAACCTGTATGTTAGTTTTCAATGACATATGATCAAGGACACCAAGGTCCCTTCAGAAATCAATACTGCACAAGTAAGTCCTGTACAGTCACAGTCATAGAGTCATACAGCATGGAAACAAACCAGTTGGGTTATGCCGAACATAATCCCAAACTAAACTAGTCCCACCTGCCTGCTCCTAGCCCATATCCCTCCAAGCCTTTTCTATTCATGTATCCATCCAAACATCTTTTAAATATTGTAACTGAACCCGCATCCACCACTTCCTCAGGAAATTCATTCCTCACCCGAACGACTCTCTGCGTAAAAAATTCTGTGCATTTTTTAAATCTCTCCCTTCTCACCTTAAAAATGTGTCCCTGGTCTTGAAATTCCCCATCTGGGGGCAAAGACAACTACCATCAACTCTATCTATATCTGTCATTATTTTATAAACTTTTATCAGGTCACCTCTCAACTTTCTATGCCCCACTGAAAAAGTTCCAGCCTTCCATACCCGGCAACATCCTGGTAAATCTCTTCCCAGCTTGCCAGTTACTGCCCCATCAGTCGACTCTCGATCATCTGTAAAGTGATGGAAGGTGTCATCGACAGTGCTATCAAGCAGCACCTGCTCAGCTATAACCGGCTCAGTGATGCCCAGTTTGTTTTCTGCCAGAGCCACTCAGCTCCTGACCTCTTTACAGCTTTGGTTCAAACATGGACAAAAGAGATTAAGTGGGAGTGACAGCCCTTGACATCAAGACTGCATTTGACTGAGTGTGGCATTAAGGAGCCCTAGCAAACAGAAATCAATGGGCATCAGGGGCAAACTCTCCTGTAGTTAGAGCCATACCTGACACATAGAAAGATGGTCATGGTTGTTGAAAGTCATCTCAACTCCAGGACATCTCTGCAGATGTTCATTAGGGTAGAGTCCTAGACCTATCATCTTCAGCTGTTTCATCGATGACCATCCCTCCATCATAAGGTCAGACGTGGGGAATGGTCGCCAATGATTGAACAATGTTCAGCACCATTCACAACTTCTCAGACACTGAAGCAGTCCACGTTCAAATGCAACAAGATCTGGACAGAATCCAGGCTTGGGCTGACAAGTGGCACGTAAAATTCATGCCACCTCTTGACATTCAGTGGTGTTACCATCACTGAATCCACCACTATCAACACCTTGGCAGTCATCATTGATCAGAAACTTGACTGGAATTACCACATAAAAACAGAGGCTACAAGAGCAGGTCAGAGGGTTGCGGCAAGTAACTCACATCCTGATTCCTCAAAGCCTGTCCACCATCTACAAGGCGCAAGTCAGGAGTGCGATAGAATATTCCCCACCTGCCTGGATGAATGCAGCCCCAAAGACACTCAAAAAGCTCGACACCATTTGGGACAAAGCAGCCTGCTTGGTTGGTACCACATCCACAAACATCTGCTCTCTCCAACACGGACACTCAGGAGTAGCAGGGTGTACTATTTACAAGATGCACTGCAGGAATTCACCAAACATCCTCAGACAGCACGTTCCAAACCCAAGATCACTTCCATGTAGAAGGGCAAGGACAGCAGATATATAGGAACCCCACTATCTTCAAGCTCCCTTCCAAGTCACTCACCATCCTGACTTGATAATATATCGCCATTCCTTCACTGTCACTCAGTCAAAATCCTGGAACTCCTACCCTAATGGCACTGTAGGTCAACCCATGCAAGTGGACTGCAGTGGTTCAAGAAGGCAGCTCACCACCACCTTCTCAAGGGCAACTAGGGATGGGAATAAATGCTGGCTAGCCAGTGATGCCCACATCCCACTAAAAAATGAAAAAAAAATTAAAATCACATAATATTTAAGAAATACCCTACACCTCCATCTCTCCTACCTGAACATATCCACCTTATCATTGATCATAGAAACTCTACAGTGTGGAAATAGGCTATTCAGCCCATCAAGCTCACAGTGACCCTCCAAAGAGCATCCCACACAGACCCATCCCTATACCCTACCCCTGTAACCTTGTCTTTCCCAAGGTTAACCCACCTAGCATGCACATTCTGGGACACTCTGGGCAATTTAGCACAGCCAATCCACCTAACGTGCACATTTTTGGACTGTGGTAGGAAACCAGAGCATCCAGAGTAAACCCATGCATATTCCATCCAAAACCCATGCATATTCCATCCAAATCATTTTTGTATAATTTTCACAATACAAATTCCCACTCAGTTTTGTGTCAACTGAAATATTACACTCAGCCAAATCTGCAAGATAGATTATAAATAGTTGGAGGTCAAGAACTGAACCATGCAATACCCTACTGGTCAAAGCCTGTCAACCTGGGAAAGGCCCATTTATTCTTATTCTCAGTTTCCTTTTTGTTAGTTTAAGACAGAGATGAAGAGCAATTACTCTGAGAGAGTCATGAATCTTTGGATTATTTACCATAGAGGGCTATTGAGGCGAGGTCATTAAGTCTATTCAAGACTGAAATAGACAAATTTTTAATCATAAGGAAATCAAGGATAGGGTAAAGGCAGGAAAGTGGAGTTAAGGATTATCAGTCATGATCTCGTTGAATTGTCAGGCAGATTCGATGGGCTGAAAGGCTACTTCTGCTCCTTTATCTTATGATCTTAACCTATCCTCAATACATGCCAGTTACATGAGACTCTATCCTATGTGTCATAATTTTATTAACTAAATTGTATGGAACATCATCAAAAATCTTCAGAATATACCATAACTGCAAGCTCTCCTTTTTTTATGCTGCAAGTAACACTGCCAAGAAACTCTGACAGGTTAGTCAAACATGATTTACATTTTATAAATACTTGCCATTAGCTGTATATCACTTCTCTCGTATTTTCATAGGTTCCTTTTTTTGGATTAAATAACCTCATTCCCAATTGAATTGCATCACCTTTCAAACACAATAGAACATTCTCTCAAATTATGAGTCTGATGGTCCTTTACAAAATTATTGATTAGCTAATATATAAACATATGAATTAGGAACAGAAGACCATTCAGCCCCTTGAGGCTGTTGTGCCATTCAGAAAGATTATGGAAGATTTGATTGTAACCTATCCAAAATCCTGCCTACCCTGATAGACTTTTTTAATACAGACCCATCTATCTCTGTCTTAAAAATACTCAAGGACTCTACTTTCACCAACTTATCATGAAGAAAGTTTCAAAGACTCATGACCCTCTGAGGAAAAAACTTCACCTTCTGTCTTAAATGGAAAACCTCTGAAAAATAAGCCTGTTTCCTTTTTGGTTCTCATAGTACTGATCCAGAAAACTATTTTGTACATATTCCAGGAATTTGTCCTTCACAGCACTGATGATCATTTTAGATACCCATTTTTTAAATATAGACTGGAGTTACCTACAATTACTATATTATCCATTATATGCATCTCTATTTTCCTTCCCACCAATATTTGCCTTCTAACGAAGATACCCTCTCACTAATGTATCGATTCCACTCTTTATCATCAAGATTGCCACCTAATTTTCCTTTTCACCTTTCCTTCCCAACAGACTATCCTTATTTATTCATTCTTTTTTTTATTTATTCATTTGGGATGCGGGCATCGCTGGCTGGCCAACACTTCATTGCCTGTCCCTAGTTGCCCCTTGAGAATGTGGTGGTGAGCTGCCTTCTTGAACCACAGCAGTCCACTCTCGTGGGTTGATTCATGATACCATAGGAAGGGAATTCCAGGATTTTGACCCAGTGACAGTGACTTAACAGTGATATATTTCCAAATCAGAATGGCGATTGGGAGGGGATCTTGAAGGTGGTGGTGTTCCCATGTATCTGCTGCCCTTGTCCTTCTAGATGGAAGTGGTTAGTGGGTGTGGAAGGTGCTGACTGAGGATGGTTGGTGAATTTCTGCAGTGCATTTTGTAGATAGTATACCCTGCTGCTACTGAACATCAGTGGTGGAGAGAGTGGATGCTTGTGGATGTTGCGCCAATCAAGTGCGCTGCTTTGACCTAGATGGTGTCAAAGTTCTTGAGTGTTGTTGGGCTGCTTTCATCCAGGCTAGTGGAGAGCATTCCATCACACTCCTGACTTGTGCCTTGCAGATGGTGGATAGGCTTTGAGGAGTCAGGAGGTGAGTTATTCGTCGCAGTATTCCTACCTTTTGACCTGCTTTTGTAGCCACTGCATTTATCTGGTGAGTCCAGTTGAGTTTCTGGTCAATGATAACCTCCTAAGATGTTGATAGTGGGGGATAGTCTGCAGCCCTGTTTACCCTGTAGCCATGTCTCTGAGACAGCAATTATATCATACCCATTTAATTCTACTTGTGCCATTAAATCACCTAACTTGTTGAATATTTCCAAACAGAGTAACTATGTGCCTTTCAACACAGTTCTGTATTTTGATTCTACGTGATGCTTTCATTTTTGTTTCCAGCACTTACATTTCCCATACTCAGATATGATTCAGCTGTAATGACAATATTTCAGTTAAATTGCAAGTTATTTTCTTTCTTGTTGGAATTTTCCACTCCTTATATAGTAACCTGCATTTTCCATACTCAGCTACCAATCCTAACTGCAAAATTTGAAATAGGAATGGAAAATAATTAGGAATTCAACAAGGCTACTATTTTCTGAATCCTGGAGTCGGCAGCATTGAGTTGAATATTACTTTGGGATGGAAATTTTTTTTTGCCATTCTAACATACAAGAAACAGGTCAAAATCATACCCACATGAAAAAGTCAGTGACAATGGCACCCAATAACAAATATTTCAAAATTAATCTTTTTTCAGCCACTTCATAACTGTTTTTTATTTGCTTTTTGTGGTATTTAAGATTCATTCTAATTGATGTAATTTATTTTTGTCCCCAATACATCACTGGCACCAATTGGCTTTTCAATGGGACTCTCACGCTACAAAATGCTTGGAAGAAGAGATGGTGATCTATAAAGGCAGAGGCACCAATACTAATGACATGATTTTGAAAAGAGCTTGTGCAGTATATTGTTGACTCAGCAACCATCAACCAGGGGAGGAGCTCGAATGTACAGTTTTGTAACTTGCCCGAAGACTGATGGATGTGCAGAAGTTTTTCTTTCCCTTTAATATTGCCTGTTTCATCTCTTTCTGCTCCAGAAATGATTGACTAAAATCTTAGCTTTTCCAAATTCCATTAAACGTTCTGTTCTTCTTCTCAGCAGTGTGAAAAAAAAATTGTCAGACGCATTAGTGACATTTAAACAACTCTGGGATAGACACATGGAAGATAGTACAATGAAGAATATGTAGGTTAGTCTGATCTTAGAATAGGATAAAAGGTCTGCACAACATTGAGGGCTGAAGGGCCTGTACTGTGCTGCACTGTTCTATGTTCTACGTCTCCAACCCTTAAACATTCAGTGACATTAAATATTCCAATCCGATTCTGATTACATCATTCAAAACTGCAGGCAAACCAAGCATGAACATTGTTTCATCCTCAATTTCATCACCGAATTTTATTCTTGCTGTTAACTGTTATAGTTTTAGCATCTTCCTCAAGTCCCTAGTGTAATTCAAAGATACAGTACTGTAATTTTGAATCAAATTTGAAACTAATGAGTAAGCAAAGCCCTCCAACAGACCAATGAGACAATTTGAATGTTTTAGCAAATCTCATGCTAAAAACTGCAGTAAGTTAGAATTGTAAAGGTTATTGTGACAAAGGACATTGAAAGGAAAGCTTGTTTAAAAGTGCCATGAGCATTTTGAAGACTGTAGTGTTGTGCTACCAATCAGGACCACAAGAGGTTGCCAAAGCATTGGGAGTTGTTAGAAACTTCTAATGGTTAATAACAACCATTACAACCTGAAAACGGTTAGAAGGTCAATGTATTTTATGACAGGATAGGAAGATGTTGATACCATCTTCTCGAGTGAAAGAAAAATCAAACCGATCCTCAGAAATTAGTTTATGTAAAAATGCCTTTTATCATCACTGTGCTTTATTTTTCTCCATGTCACAGAACAGAAACAATACCTTCTTTCTTGTTCTCAAATCTTTTCTTGAGGCATCTCAAAAACTATTGCTGCGAAATTATATTATAATGCCTTTATTCCAGCAGACTGCATGTGGAATAGATTCTAAGTATGTTGCATTTCAGTGTTCTGCTTGTGGAAAACAATGCAACTCAAATTTGATGACTTTTTCTCACAACACATTTTTTGAAATTTACAAAGACGATTGGTTGCATTTCTCTCAATGGTTGTATTTCTCTGAATACAAAAATGATTGGATTAGTTGCACAGTGTTAATTAATTGTTTGTACTCCATTTAGACAGAATTCATATTAAGTTTATTATGACAGGTAACAGATAAAACTATGTGCTTTTCTAGAGGCTACCATTCCACAGTAGACGAACTTTGAGCTGCTGTGCTCCACCTTTATCTGCAAGATTATCTTTTCCTTTTCCTATCAGTGTGGTAACAGCTGTAATAAATACTTGTTTGACAGGGGCCTCTTGACTGTGAAGGACACAATGTAACTGAGCTAACCTGATCTTTTAATTGAAGAGTCCAATGGATAACATAAGAAGGAACAATGTCAAACTTATTGATGTACCTGTCCTAAGCAGATGGATTAAGTTAAAAGAAAGTTCAGATGGTCCACCTTCAAATTTATTCTGTACTGGGTTGTGGATCACAGCCAGGTCAGTGTTGATACTTCCTCAAAATCCATTCAGTCAACAGAAAAGCATGATAAGCATTTCATGATAAGATTTCTATCACTAACTATCAACACAGGAAGCTTCAATAAGCTTTTCAATACAATGTGAAATCAGCAAGTTACATCCTTGCCTGCGCATGGCTCACAGAAAATACTGATGTTCATCAACTGACACGAAAGTATGTAAATCATCTCTAAATGATTCTGCACCTCACTTACCACTGCATAAGGGTATATTCAGTTGACTTACTGCTAGCCTTCCATCTTGATGGCCCATATGGAAAGTGTAGGGGAGCAGGGATAAAATTGGGATTGCTTCAGTAAAGGGCTAACAAAGACAGAATAGACTAAATAATCACTTTCTGTACTGTAGACATTAATGCATTTGTGTTTTTGTGAACCGTGATGTGGAGGTAGTGGTATTGGAATAGGGTGGACAAAGTTAAAAAATCACACAACACCAGGTTATAGTCCAACAGGTTTATTTGGAAGTTCAGCTTTCAGAACACTACTCCTTCATTGGGTAACTAGTGGGCCACGATCATAGTCTTTAATCACTTCGAACGGGGTTTGTGGTTTTCTATTCATTAATATGTAAATCCCAGAACTTCTTTCAAGTCATATTCCCTCGACAACTTAAAAGGTTTTATATAAAAAAGAAGTGGCATCTCAGCTCAAACAATGCATTAAAAGTATGAGGTTAGAGTCTGTCTGTATCGCAACCTTGAGTCAGACTGATTCTATTTTCAAAGTAGGATTTGAGAAAATGTCACATGGACTGACTGCCTACAGATTGTGTGATTTTTGAACAAAATAGAATATATCTGCAAATACAAGTCTGCAAATGCATTGTCTGAGCTGAGATGTCACTTTTTTTTTACAGATCACTGATCCAGATATCACTCTAATTATTCTAGGACTCCTGGATACCACACTTATGCCAGATACATCATTTACACAGGCTTTCTGGTTGTAGGTGGATGAAAAAGCTTCAGCCTTGTAGGCAAATTAGCAGTTAGTCATTTCCTGTTCATCCACATGGCATTGAATTCCCCAGTGATGGAAATATTTTGAAATAACTTGAACTTACATCAACCCCTTCTGTTGCCAGGGAGAATATATCTCACTTCCCAGGAACAGTACCTGGATGCCGTTCTACAGACAAATAATGCACACAGGAAAATGACCAGACACAAAACATGCAGGACTCACAGAAACCCAAGCTGCCTTGTTGTTGGTTTAGAAAATGGGAGGAATTGTGATGTGGGTGCAGGGATCTGATTGGTAGGAGCCTTGTCAATCTACTGGCTTTGAACTGTGGAAGGGATAGGTTCACTGATGGGCATTTTGTTATCTAGGGATCGCAGTGTTCATGCTCTATACCCCACCAAGTGTGGTGCTGTTACACCAAATCCTGAATCATTCCCAAAATGCGCCATTTTTATTATGAAAGTTGGTGAAAGACAGAATAGGCTGGGACCAAAATATCACATTACAAAAGACACCAGCAAATGGATTAAGGTGTGGTAGCTGCAACAAAGCCATATGAATCCTTGGAGTGAAATCAGAGTGTGCTCTACAAGCTCCATAACGTGGGTGAATGTTGAACTCTGTGCCCTGATTTGTTTTAAGAAATACATTGATCCTGATCTTTATGCTTTTAGAAAAAGTTACACTTTGTAATATGAAGTGTAGCTAGGAGCTGAATTTTACCAGATTTTGGCAAAGTCTTATTTTGTCAAGTTTTATGAAAGGTTTCTCTCCACAATTCTGAGCAACTTTTCTAACACAATTATCCCAAACTCTCCTCATTAACTATCAATTCTGTCTTTAAGGTGTCCCTCAACAGATGTTTGCCCAATTCTACCATTCACATCAGCTGGAAGTACTCAGCACTGCTGGGATATCCCAAAAAAGACCATCATCCTTGTTGCTGGTGCCATATTTGAAAGGCCATTGCACACCAGGACAAGCAGTGATATTTTAGAGATTTCCTGCATAACTTAAGCACAATTTTAAGCACAATAATGCTTTGTGAGCAGTGACTCAAGGTCTTACAAAGGAGGTCCCTCTTCTTCCCACAACGAGATGCCAAGCCACCAGACTGTGCCAGCCTGTTCTGAGGTCATCGCCTAAATCAGCGCAGTCGCCAAACAAATGCCTACCAATGCAAGTCACAGACACTTTCATTGCTGATGCACAGTTGTTATTAACATGGCAGGCAACAGTAGCTACTTCTCACAAAGTGAGTTCCAGGCTCCACCTTACAGTGTAGCATCCTCTTCCTGGTAACCCTCCCCACTAAACCCATAAACTTTGCACAGCTCCAAGTACCAATCCAACCTAGGAGCAAGTGAGGTCTGCAGATGCTAGAGATCAGAGTCGAGAGTGTGGTGCTAGAAAAGCACAGCAGGTCAGGCAGCATCCAAGGAGCAGGAGAATTAACGTTTCGGGCATAAGCTCTTCATCAAGAATGCTATCCCTCATGAAGGGCTTGTGCCCAAAATGTTGATTCTCCTAATCGTTGGATGCTGCCTGACCTGCTGTGCTTTTCCAGCACCACACTCTTGACACTAATCCAACCTGTGTATCTGGATCTGCTTCTGCCTACATTCTCCACCCCCATAGCCACGGAGATATGAGATGAACATACCAGGTCTGGTATTGCACTGCGCATCCCCCACTGCAGAAATCAGGATGCTGCTTACCTTCAATAACAACCCCTTTCCTTCTCAGGTGCTCTATAGTCTTTCCCTCTTCTATGCTGAGATGGCCCCCATCAGTATCGTCATCCCCATGCCCACATCTCAGCACTCTGCCTCCACTCATTACGATTAACGTTCACAGACTCCTTCCAATAACACTGACCTCTGAGGACACTCTTGACTTTTGACAGATGGAACCCTTCAGTCTGACCATGGCCCATCCACTTGTATGACTTAGCCAGGTGGCCACAAACATTAAGTGACCATACCTCTTATCGATATCCGAGCAGCTCCCTATCTGTTCCCATGACTTTTCCAGACTGACTGCACTGCAGCTATTAGATACATAACCCGATTTTGAGTGGGCCACCCTGACACCTTTTAGTGCCCAAGCATCTGGACTGAGTCTGGTCTTGACTGTGCTGGGCTCCACTGATTGGTGCCTCCTTGGATTTGAGTGAGACATACAGTCTGAGACATAGCCATTTGCTTGAAGTACACACAGTACATTCGCAGTGAAATCAATGCCACATGCTGCAGATCTGAGATTGGAGTAGCAAATGCCATACAGTGGATATCCACCCTTTCACTGACAACTGCTGACAGTCATGTCAAGTTACCTGAAATTGGGTACATGTTAAGAGGCATGGAAATAAAGCAACCTTAAGCGCTAGCTGAGTGGGCAGTGCACTGTAAGGCAAGGCAGGAATGCTGACAATATAAAGATAGTCACTGACAGAACGTGTTGAGAGAGAAAAAAAACCTTGGAATGCATCCTTTTCCTAAATTCACTCATGAGATGTGGGCATTGCTGGCTGGCCAGCAATTCTTACCTGCCCCTAGTTACCCTTGAGAAGATGCTGCTGAACTAACTTCTTGAATCACTGCAGTCCATGTGCTAGAGGTTGACGCACAATGCCCTTAGGGAAGGAAATCCAGGACCTGGACCCAATGGCAATGAAGCACCAATGATATATTTCCAAATCAGAGTGGTGAGTGCCTTGGAGGAAGACTTGCAGGTGGTGGTGCTCCCATATATTTGCTGCCATTCTCCTTTGAGATGGAAGTGGTCGTAGGTTTGGCAAGTGCTGACAGAGGATCTTTAACAAATTTCTAAAGCTCATCTTGTAGATAGGACACACTGCTGCTGCTGAGCATTGGTGATGGAGGGAGTGGATGCTTGTGGATGTGGTGTCAATCAAGTAGGCTGCTTTGTCCTGGAGTATGTCAAGCTATTAAGTGTTGTGGAGCTGCACCCATCCAGTCAAGTGAGGAGTATTTCACCACACACCTGACTTGTACCTTGTACATGGTGGACAGGCTTTGGGGATTTAGGGGTGAATTACATGTCTAATATTCCTGGCCTCTGACCTGCTCTGGTAGCTACTGTATTTAAATGGCAGATCCAGTTAAACATATGGTCAATGGTAACCCCCCGCCCAACAGGATGTTGTAGTGGGGATCCAGTGATGGTAACACTGCCAATATCAAGGCATGGTGATTAGGAAGAAGGGCTCATGCCCGAAACGTCGATTCCCCTGCTCCTTGGATGCTGCCTGACCTGCTGTGCTTTTCCAGAAACACATTTTTAGCTCTGATCTCCAGCATCTGCAGTCCTCACTTTCTCCTAGAAGATTTTAACCTACTGCAAATCCTCTTACAAAGATGCCTTCCTTGAAGAAGCTCTCTTCCTCCCTCTACAGAAGAAGGGCTCATGCCCGAAACGTCGATTCTCCTGCTCCTTGGATGCTGCCTGACCTGCTGTGCTTTTCCAGCAACACATTTTCAGCCATAGTGATTAGATTGTCTCTTATTGGAGATGGTCACTGCCTAATATTTGAGTGGTGCAAATGTTACTTGGCATATCACCCCAAGCCTTGATATTATCCAGGTCCTATTGAATTTGAACATGGATTGCTTCAGTATCTGAGGAGTCGTAAATGGTGCAAAACATTGTGCAATCATTGCCAAACATCCCATTTCTGACCTTATGATGGACAGAAAGTCATTGATGAAGCAGCTGACCATGGCTGGGCCAAAGACACGACCTTGAAGATCTCCTGCAAGCATGTCCTGAGCTTGACATGAGCTGAGAAGACTGGCCTTCCAACAACTACAACCATTTTTCTATATGGCAGGTGTGATTCTAACCAGTGGAGAGTTGCCCCCATATCCATTTGCTATACATTCGGTTGAATGAATCTGATGTCAATGGCTGTCCCTCATCTTACCTCTGGAATTTGGCTCTTTAGCCATGTTGGAACCACGATTGTAATGAGGTCAGGAACTGAGTAGCTGTGGCAGAACCTAAACTGCCCGTCACTGAGCAGTGGCTGCTTGATTGTACTCTTGCTGACATTTCCGCCACTTTACTAATAATCGAGAATGGACTGATGGGGGCGATGACTTTCTGAGTTGGGGTTGTCCTGCTTTTTGTGTACAGGACATACTGGACAATTCTCCACATTGTTGGGTAGATGCCAATCTTGTAAGTGTACTGGAACAGCTGGCTCGAGAAGTGGCAAGTTCCAGAGCACAAGTCTTCAGTACTATTGCCGGAATGTTGTCAGGGCCTGATTGAATACTTGAGCTGGATGCCTGTCCCTGCATTCAAAGTGTCTTTTTAGCAGCGTAGCAATAAGAGGTGCTGGTGTGTTCAAGTGCAACATTGAACTTGGAACACAGAAAAGTACAGCACAGAACAGGCCCTTTGACCCACGATGTTGTGCTGAGGATTAATCCTAATCTAAAATAAAATAACTTAACCTGCTATCAATGTGGATGTCAGGCAGTCGCTTAAATGTCCCCAATGACTCTGCTTCCACCACCACTGCTGGCAACGCATTCCATGCATTCACAACTCTCTGCATAAAGAACCTTCCTCTGACATCCCCTTTGTACTATTCTCCTAATATCATAAATATCTTATGACCCCTCAGTCAATCCTGCCCTAGGGAAAGGTCTCTGGCTATTAACTCTATCCATTCCTCTCATTATCTTGTATACCTTGATCAGGTCACCTCTCTTGCTCCTTCTCTCCAGAGAGAAAAGTCCAAGCTTAGTCAACCTCTATTCATAAGGCAAGTCCTTCAATCTAGGCAGCATCCTGGTAAACCTTCTTTGCACCCTATCCAAAGCCTCTGTATCTTTCCTAGAGTAGGGCGAACAGAACTGGACACAATATTCCAAGTGTGGTCTCACCAGGAACTTGTATAGCTGTAGCAAAACCTCGCGGCTTTTAAACTTGATCCCCCTGTTAATGAAAGCCAAAACACCATATGCTTTCTTAACAACTCTATCCACTTGGGTGGCAACTTTGAGGGATCTATGTACTTGAACACCAAGATCCCTCTGTTCCTACACACTGCCAAGAATCCTGTCTTTAATCCTATATTCAGCATTTGAGTTCGACCTTCCAAAATGCATCACTTCGCATTTATCCAGGTTGAACTTCATTTGCCATTTCTCAGCCCAGCTCTGCATCCTGTCTATGTTGCGCTGCAGCCTTCAGTAGCCCTCGATAATATCAACAGCACCTCCAACCTTTGTGTCATCTGTAAATTTACTAACCCACCCCTCAACCTCCTCATCCAAATCATGTATAAAAACTACAAAGAGCAGAGGCCCAAGAACAGAACCCTGCGGGACCCCGCTCAACATGGACCTCCAAGCAGAATACTTTCCATTTAAAACCACTCTCTGCCTTCTGTCAGCCAAATAATTCTGAATCCAGATGATCAAATTTCCCTGTATCCCATACTTCCTGATTTTATGAATAAGCCCCTCACAAAGCCATGCTAACTGCCTTTAATCACGCTTGCTTTGCCACATAGTCATAAATCCTGTCCCTCAGGATTCTTTCCAAAAGTTTGCTGACCACAGACGTAAGACTGACTAGTCTGTAATTGACAGTGATTTCCCTATTACCCTTCTTGAAAAGAAGGAACAACATTCGCCTGGTGGCTCAGTGGTTAACACTGCTGCCTCACAGCGCCAGGGACCCGGGTTCAATTCCCACCTCAGGCGAACTGTCTGTGTGGAATTTGCACATTCTCCCAGTGTCTGCGTGGGTTTCCTCTGGGTGCTCCGGTTTCCACCCACAATCCAAAGATGTGCAGGCTAGGTGAATTGGCCATGCTAAATTGCTCATAATGTTGGGTGCATTAGTCAGGGATAAATGTGGGGGTGTAGGTCTAGGTGGGTTGCTCTTCGGAGGGTGAGTGGACTTGTTGGGTCGAAGGGCCTGTTTCCATACTGTAGGAAATCTAATATCTAATCTAAATCTAATCTAATCCTCCGCTATGACTGCTATGGAGAGTGAGGAGGCAAAGATCTTCGCCAGCGGCTTAGCAACCTCTTTTCTCACTTCCCGGAGCAGCATCTGGTCTGGCCCTGGAGACTTATCAATCTTAATGTTTGTCAAAATTTCCAGCAAATCAACTTCATCAATCTTGATCTGGTCAAGCCTGTATTCCCAGCTCCTCAAAGTTCTCATTCACATCAAGGTCCCTTGCCTTAGTGAAAACCGAAGCAAAAAACTCATTTAGGGCTTCCCCTATCTGCTCAGACTCCATGCACAAGTTCTCTAAGCTATCCCTGATCGGCCTTATCTTCTCCTGATCATTCTCTTATTCCTCACGTATGAGTAAAATGCCTTTGGGTTCTCCCTAATCCTTCTTGCCAAGCCTTTTTCGTGTCCCCTCCTGGCTCTCCTCAGTCCATTTCTGAGCTCCTTTCTAGTAAGCCTGTAATCCTCTAAGGCTGTGCTAGAACCTTGCTTCCTCCACCTTACGTAAGCTGCCTTCTTCCTTTGGACAAGAAGCTCCTCTGTTCTCGTCATCCAAGGTTCCTTAATCTTACCCCTTTTTGCCTGTCTCAGAAGTACAAATTTGTGCATCACTCACAACAACTGATCCTTAAATAGTCTCCACATGTCTGCTGTCCCCTTTCTGTGGAACAATTGCTCCCAGTCTGTACTTCCCAACTCCTGTCTGATAGTGTCATAATTTCCTTTACCCCAATTAAATATCTTCCCTCGGTAACTGCTCCTTTTCCTCTCCAAGGCTATGGTAAATGTGAGGCAGTTGTGATAACTGTCACCAAAGTGTTCTCCCACGGCGTATTCTGACACCTGTCCTGGCTCACTGCCGAGCACCAAATCCAAAATGGCCTCTCCCCTCGTCAGTCTGTCTTTATACTGAGCTGGAAATGTGTTGCTGGAAAAGCGCAGCAGGTCAGGCAGCATCCAGGGAACAGGAGAATCGACGTTTCGGGCATAAGCCCTTCTTCAGGAATGGGGAATGTTTGTCCAGCAGGCTAAGATAAAAGGTAGGGAGGAGGGACTTGGGGGAGGGGGGTCGGAAATGTGATAGGTGGAAAGAGGTCAAGGTGAGGGTGATAGGTCAGACTGGGGTGGGGACGGAGAGGTCGGGAAGAAGATCTCAGGTTAGGAAGGCGTCTTTATACTGAGTAAGGAAACCTCCCTGAACACACCTGACAAAAGCGGCTCCATCCAAATCATCTGCACTAAGGAGGTTCCAGTCAATATTGGGAAACTTGAAATCACCCAAAACAACAATCCTGCTACATCTGCATTTTTCAATCTCTCTACTGCTATTAAAGGCTCTGTAGAAAACCCCCAATGAGGTGGCTGTTCCCTTGCTATTCCTAACTTCCACCCACACTGACTCAGTAGAGTCATAGAGATGTACAGCATGAAAACAGACCCTTCGGTTCAACCCATCCATGCCGACCAGATATCCCAAGCTAACCTAGTTCCACCTCTCGTCACTCGACCCATATCCCTCCAAACCCTTCCTATTCATATACTCATCCAAATGCCTCATAAATGTTGCAATTGTACCAGCCTCCACAACTTCCTCTGGCAACTCATTCCGTGCACGTACCACCCTCTGTGTGAAAAGTTTGCCCTGTAGGTCTCTTTTATATCTTTCCCCTTTCACCCTAAACCTATGTCCTCTAGTTCTGACTCCCCGACCCCAGGGAAAAGACTTTGCCTATTAACCTATCCATGCTCCTCAGAATTTTGTAAACCTCTATAAAGTCACTCCTCAGCCTCCGATGCTCCAGGGAAAACAGCCCAGCCTGTTCAGCCTCTTCCTATAGCTCAAATCCTCCAACCCTGGCAACATCCTTGTAAATCCTTTCTGAACCCTTTCATGTTTCACAACATCTTTCTGATAGGAAGGAGACCAGAATTGCACACGACAGTGGCCTAACCAACGTCCTGCACAGACGCAACATGACCTCCCAACTCCTGTACTCAATACTCTGACCAATAGAAGAAAGCATACCAAATGCCTTCTTCACTATTCTATCTACCTGCGACTCCACTTTCAAGGAGCTATGAACCTGCACTCCAAGGTCTCTTTGTTCAGCAACACTCCCTAGGTCCTTACCATTAAGTGTATAAGTCCTGCTAAGATTTGCTTTCCCAAAATGCAGCACCTCGCATTTATCTGAATTAAAGTCCATCTGCCACTACTCAGCCGATGGTAGACAAACCTTCCTCAACAAGTTTCGTTTCTACAGCTGTGATGCACTCTCTGATTAGCAATGCTACACCCCCTCATCTTTTTCCACCCTCCCTGTTCATTTTAAACATTTTAAACCCTGTTACATTAAGCAACCATTCCTGTCCCTGTGAAACCCACGTCTCTGTTATAGCCACAACATCAGAGCCCCAAGTACTGATCCATGCTCTAAGGTCATCATTCTTATTTCTGACACTCATTGCGTTAAAGCAGACACACTTTAACCGATCCCTTTGTTTCATCATGTGAGAAACCCTTCTGAAAGATTCACTACATCCTGTCACTGTTTCATCTGTAACTGCCCCCCTCTCAGATACATGGCTCTGATTCCCACCCCCCTGCCAAACTAGTTTAAACCCTCCCAAACCACATGAACAAATCTCCCACCCAGGACATTTGTGCCCCTCCAGTTCAGGTGCAATCCGTCCTTCATGTACAGATCCACCCTTCCCCAGAAGGTATCCCAATGGTTTAAGTATCTGAAGCCCTCCCTCCTGCACCAGCCTCACAGCCACATGTTGAGCTGCACTCGCTGACCTTTCCTCATCTCGTGGCACCGGTAGCAAGCCCAAGAACATTACTCTACTCATCCTCCTCTTCAACTTCCAATCTAGTTCTCCATAGTCACTTTTAAGATCCTCAATCCCTTTCCTGGCTATATCAATGGTGCCAATATGTACCACGAAGTCCAGAAGCCCACTGTAAGAGGATGGGAAATGTGTCCGGGGGTGCAGAGAGGCTGGCAGTTATCAGATGCCAGCATCCAGGATGCAGAATGCTTAGAGAATGCCTGGAGATATTTGGTGTCCAAGATGGTGGTAGGAGCAAAAAGCCAGATGCCCATTCTAATTTCAACATCAGAAAACCTCAGCACATGCCTTTTATTTAATGTGATTGAAGAGGAAGTGCATATTAGTGAAATGAGATTAGCTAGCAATGAGTATGATGATAAGTGATAATCCCAGTTAATAGGCCTCTCACTGCTCACCAGTTAGAATTTCACTTTGACATTGGAACTATGTTGGAAAATGTGACTTGTCGCACCAATATTGAGAAAGGTCTCATCGCACTTCTCACATGATTCTCCAAGATTTCTTGCCATAGCCCACACCTGGCAAGATCTTCATCTAGGTTTTTAACAGTATATTAGGTGCACAATTATAAATAAACAGCCTATCTTGCCCTCAAAGATTAATTTTATGTTTGTAAAATGTCAAATTTCTCTATGAAGGTATAAGAATTCTAGAGTTAAAAATAACAAAAATATTTTTCTGAAGGCTGTTTATGACATTTTACCCTCTACTTTAATTCCAGGTACATGTACTATTCTTTATTAAGTGAAAGATAATCAGTTGCTTTGATGTCATGGTTGGCTGTACATGGGAATTGTTTAACTTTATTGGCTGCTTAGCCTGATGGATGCTATCAATGTTTCTGCATGGCAAAGATCTAGACAAAAATTGAAATGAAAATCATTTTGGAAAATGGAAAATTCACAAGATAGAGACAGCTTTTCTTGAGGTCAATGCTTACTATCAAATCAGCTCAAGTGTTATTTTAGGGCATCTTCAGCAGAAATAAAAATAAAAGTGAATCAAAATACAATATTTGAGGAGATAAAGTTGTGCAACATCAAAAATCAAGAAAAGTACAAGAAAAGGTAGCTAAACATTTAAACGTAACATAATGCTGTTACAGATCTACTAACAAGCTCTCTTTTGTAAAATTGCACTCTTCCCTTCCTACTATAATATACAGGCTTTTAATTCCCAAAACTACTTCTACGAATCTAAATTTCTCTCTTCCAAAAGAAAATGTACGCTAGTAATTTCATTGTTTCTTTCAGTCCACAGTCTTCCTTTCTTTTTTGGACTAAAAGCTGAAATGCCATACAGCTGAAATACCAGCAGAATTTTGCAACTTGGAAAAATCAAATAGTATACATTTTTAGCTATGCAAGACAATGTTGCTTTTCAAAGCAATGAGGGGAATTTTTCTGAGATAGAGAGTCTGAGTTAAAGAAAGTCTGCTTGACAACTGACCCTCAATTTGTTGAGTCACTAATGGCATTGTAAGAAATCTAAATCCTTGGGCCCTTATGTATAACATTGTTCTGTGAATCCTGTATCCAGTTTTGGTTTCCACATGATGGATGACATACTAGTCTTGGTAAATATCCAATCAAGAATAACTGTTAATGAACCTCAGCTATTTATATTAGCTGGATTAAAGACTGGAACAACATATACCTGGAGTCAACGTGATAAAGGACTATAAAATAATTAAAGGATGCCTCTTGATTCATTGCTTCAGATCAGCAGATTAGGGAGGACTCTGGAAAACCATGGTTAAACTACGTAAGAGCAAAAATAGATTGGATGTTGGTGATTCTTCCTTTCTCAGAGAATTGAGAACCCCTGAAATGTGTTGTTCGCTGATACTGTTGTGCTCTGATCCTGTGCATTCCATGTGTAATGATTACAACATTGAAGGATACCATTCTGCCTGTCATACGTGTGCTGGCTTTCTGCAAATGCAACTTAAAGTCCCACTCCAATGCCTTTTCCCCCGACAGCCCTCCATTTTTTTTGTTTGTTAATGATTCAATGCTTTTTAAAACCAAGACTGGATGTGACTCCACCACTACCTCATGCATAAAACAACCATTTGTCAAGTCAAAAACTTTTTCCTCTTGTCAGCTGTGCTTTTTTTTTGCTAATCAGCTTTAATCTATAACCTCTGGACCACACCTCCCACAACTGAGAACAGTTTCGCTCTACCTATTCAAGACCCTTATGACTTTGAACACCTCTGCCAAAACTTGACTCAACCTTCCTGCTCGAAAAAGAACAGCCTCAGCTTCATCAATCTCTCCACGACCAGTCATGACTCAAGGGGTTGAACAGTTTACACTTCTTCATACCTGCATGGACTTTGTGTTATTATATCAAGTTAAAGGAATGTCAGAGGAGGCGAAGAAAGGATCATTATATTTTGTACAAAGTAATTATTATATTACAACACATAATAATAATGTGTTTTATGTCTTAATAAGAAACATAAATTTTCAAAAGATATTGATTGGTGTTATGCCTATCACTATCAGAGAACTAATGTCTTTTTGCATCTGTATCTCGTGGAAAAAGTACCATTGGAGGTGCCATTTAAAAATAACCTGAAACTTGGGCCTACCTACCTCCAGGAAACTGAACTACCAGCCAAAATATTTATATATTTAGTCTGCACTGGGTTTCTGGGATAGTTTCACTGAAATTTTCAGCTTGGTTTAAAGTTTTAACCTTTGCTGTTTACCACAAAGCTACTCAAGGATCTTGATAAAATATCTTCAATGATTTTCTAAGTACTTGAACACATTCCAAATAATAGTTTGCGGTATTTTCCTCTATCATTAATGTCAGACTAAATATAGCTCCCTGCTTTTTCTCTGTTCTTTTTTGAACAGCAGGGATACACTTTCCAATTTTTAATTTACTGGAACTGTCGGAATCTAAGCAAATCTGAAAGATCACAACTGTTACCATCCGCTATCTCTGCAGCCATTTCTTTTAACACAGGTATCAGGTCGAAGGCATTTGTCAGTTTTAGGCACATTAATTGTTCTAGTCCATTTCTTAATTATTACTTTAAGTTCTCATACACAGTAGATCTCTCAATTTCTAAAATTTCGCACACACACGCAAGTCTATGAGGTGAATTTGCATTTGCAGATTTTTATCTGCAGATACATTCTATTTTGCACAAAAAGCACACAATCTATTGTCAGTCAATGCAGGCAGTCAATCCATGTAATATTTTATAAATTCCTACTTTGGAAATAGAACTAGTCTGACTCAAGATTAGGATACAGACAGACTCTAACCTCACACTGTTAATGCATTGTCTGAGCTAACATGTCACTTTTTAAAATAAAATCTTAATTTATCTTGAGAATGTGACTTAAAAGAAGTTACATATTAATGAACCAAAACCCGCAATTAATTCTAAAAGATGAAAGACTTAACAGCAATCTAAGTTTGTTCAATATATAATTTCAGTTGCATGACACTGTAATCTTTTGCTGTAAATTCTGTGCTTATGATCCTGTTCCACAGCTACCCAATGAAGGAGCAGTGCTCTGAAAGCTAGTGCTTCCAAATAAACGTGTTGGACTATAACCTGGTGTTTTGTGATTTTTAACGTTGTCCTTGCCAGTCCAACACCAGCTCCTCCACATCATGACTATTCCCGACAACATCTTCCCTCATTCACTATCACCCATGGCAAGCTCCAACATCATTAGCCCTGCATGCCCTCTGTTCTGCCTACTTACTTGTTCAGGACACCTATCCACTTTGATGAAAGCAACAGTTGTGCCACCCACTTTCATCTCCTATAGTACTTGCTTTTCTTTCATTCCAGGAAGAAATCAGCCCACAATACAGCAAAAAAAACACAATAAAGGTGGTGTGCTACCCATTCACTTAGCTCTTCACCCCTTATGAGAGAATCCTGACTCTGAACATTCCAATCAGAGCCTGGACTGGTATCGAGGATTATCGTCAGCTTATTACGCAGGAGACCACTGCATGAAGGCTAGTCCCCTTCACCTGTCATAGTCTTGCTGACAACTGCAACAAGCTTTGCCCCTGCACTAAACACACAGCAAGACAGAAGGATTACAAGTCTGGTACCTCTGGTTGAGGGACTGAAACATAAAAAAAACAATGCAAGGCAATACAAGGCAGGGATGCTGTGAGCATCCAGATAGGGTCAGTGATTGTGTGCTATGACAGCAAGCAAACAGCTCAGAGATGCAGCCAGGATCGGTCCATGATCTGAGTCTCTCACATGGCTCTCACCGCAAAGTATCCTTGCAGAAATATTACAATACTGCATTCTGAAGAAGGATCATTGGACTCAAAAACTTTAATTCCGTTTTCTCTCCAAAGATGCTGCCAGATCTGCTGAGTTTCTCCAGCAATTTCTGTTTTCATTCATTTCAGATCTCCAGTATCTATAGTCTTTTGTTTTATATTATTACATCAACATTTGCTGGCCCAACCCAAGGTGCAGAAGTGAAGTTCAAAATCATTCCTATAAGTAGATCAGAAATGTGTCATGAGACTTTTTAAAGGCTGGCAGTTGGCAATGTCAGTGGACATTGAGGTCATGTTGCTGTAGCTCATAATGCATGCCCTGGTATATTGGTGCCTGTTTTCCAATATAGAGTTCATCGGAACAAGCAGCAAGCTGAATTAAACCAGGTACTTACTGTGATTTCCATGTCAAGTTTTCCCAACATCTAATACGTTGAACAAGTTTGGCAAGATCAGAACCTGAATATTAATGAGGCAATTTTGGCAGTCAACAAGGAGCTTAACAAGCATTAATCCCCATCAGCTGGCAATACACCACTACCTGCCAAGAATCTCAATATACCCTATGTGAAGAGTGGAAAGGTACAAGCAAGATGATATTGAAGTCTTGCCATACTTTGTGCCCAATGCTGCCACATACCTTGTCATAACCCATGACATTTAGATTACAAGATTCTACCCGATGTCTTTGTGTCTACATCACCGGTATGTTTTGTGGTGAGCATATGTGGAAAGCAGAACAGCACAGATTCAAGTTAAATGTCATGCATTACAATACAGAGCTGGACATAGAGAAAACTAGAAGTCTTCTGATGAATGCATTAAGTGGCTTGCCGTGTACAAGTGTTGCAGTGCATAGCCTGACCCAGGAATACCTAGCAATTTTAGGGTGAGCACATGTGGCAAACAGAATTTCAGATTTTCTGGAAGCACATATAACAAATTAATTGGCAATGTCTAGCAGATGAAATTAATATACTAAGGTGAGACTATGCTAAGATTGTTGCTCATAATATCACACTTAGAAGAAAAGTAAAGGAGATTGTCATGCCATCATAACTAACAAAACTATCAAGCTAATTCCTTGGCATCTTTATGCCATCTATTAAATATACATGTGACAAATACAAGTATATCTACTTAGAATGCTTTCTAATACCGTTTTAATACAAGGGAACATTTTAAAATAGATTTCAATTGTCAATTTAGTATGGTTAACAAGTTACATTGGTTCCATGTACAATAAAATCTGTGCATCTATGCACAATTTTTTTCTCCATATGGCAGTTTATGACAATCTTGCCAATTAGCTCACTAACATCAGCATTTCAAAAATCTTCACGGCATTGTGGTTCAGTGGTTAGCACTGCTGCCTCTCAGCACCAGAGACTCAGGTTCGACTCCAGCCTTCGGCGACATCGGTATAGAGTTTGCACATTCTCCAGGTGCTCTGGTCGCCTCCCACAGTCCAAACATGTGCAGGTTAAGTGAACTGGCCATGCTAAATTGCCCATAGTGTTCAGGGATGTATAGGTTAGATGCATTAGTCAGAGGTAAATGTAGGGTAACAGGATAGGGGAATGGGTCGGGTGGGTTACTCTTCAGAGGGTCAGTGTGGACTAGTTGGGCCAAATGGCCTGTTCCACACTGCAGGGATTCTAAGATTCTCAGCCAAATTTTTTAAATCAACCTGGAAGGTAGCAAAGGCTGTATACTGGTAGGATGGAGGGAGAGAACTACAAGAAAGGTAGTAGCTAAATATAAACAAAACAGGAAGGAGAGCACAAAAAATAAGGAGATTGATGGCAAGGGAATAAATGGTCAAACAATAAGATTCTAAGAAGATGGTTAAACATTTAGACGAAATCATATAAAAATGGGCACATAGTAATGCCCTCAATAAAGCAGAGCAGCTGAAATCAATCAGAGATCTTAGAAACATGCGTAAAATTTTTAGGTTTGGAATTGATCCAGGAGTAAAACTGGTAGGCATGAGTGATCAGATGTGCAATCAGATCAATGCATTTAAAATAAGAGTTTTGAATACATTAATCAAACTAAGGATAAAGCCTCAGACCCAAAAGGATTGTATCTACGTATTTGAAAAATCTGGAAAACACCCTCTTCCTCCCATTCCCCCAGTAACATGTCCATCCTTGGCCTCCTCCATTGTGAGAGTGAGGCCAAATGGAAACTGGAGGAACAACACCTAATATTTCGCCTGGGAAGCTTACAGCCCAATGGCCTCAACATCAACTTCACCAGCTTCAAAGTCCCTCCAAGCTTTATCCTATATCTAGCCCCACCCATCCTCCTCGCCTCCCTGACCTGTTATAACTTGTCCATCTTCCTACTCACCTATCCGTTCCACCCTTCCCACTGACCAATTACAATAACCCCGGACTGCATCCACCTAACACCATCCCACCTACCCTCCCTCTATTTACTTCTGGGCTCCCCTCCCCCTCCTCAGTTCTAAAGAAAGGTTTCAGCCCTAAACGTTGACCTTCCTGCTCCTCGGATGTTGTCTGACCTGCTGTGATCTTCCAGCTTCACATCTACTGACTCTGACTTCCAGCATCTTACTGCCTCCTAAGACTGTTCTTTGCCAATTTTTATCCATGCCAATATGATATTGCCCTCTGATCAAATCATCTCTACATCTTCTACATTCCAGGGAATACTTCGCTTTGGTGAAGTGGATGTATTTTACCTAGATTTCTATAAGCATTTGAGGAGATGCCAAATCAAAGGTTACTGCAGAAAATAAAAACTCATTATGTAGGAAACAATGCACAAGCACTGCTAAGACATTGCCTGGCTAACAGGAAACAAAATAGAAGGGATAAACGGATAATTTTGTAGTTGGCAAGCTGCATTGACTGGTGTAAGACAGGGACCAGTGCTAGAACTTCAATATTTTACAGTTTTGATGCATGATTTGGGTAAAGAGATAGAAGGTATTCTTGCTGAATTTGCTTATAGTACAAAGTTGGAATGCAAAAAGAAATAGAAGCAAATGTAGAACATTCAGTCCCTTAAAACTGCCCTACCTTAAACAAAATCATGGCTTATCTGCCTCACTCAACTCCTCTTTCATGCCAGCTTCTCATATTCCTGAACTTGCCAATATTTTAAAAAGTCTATTTTCTTTCTCTTTAAATACCTTCAGCAATCTCACCTCCATAACTCTCTGGGGTACAGAAATCCAGAAATTTACAACCTCTGAACTAAGAACTTGCTTCTTACCTCAGTTTTAAATGAGTGCCTCTTATTCTGCAACACTATACCCTGGTTCAAGATTCCCCCAATAATGGAGACATCTTCTGAACATCGACCTGTCAAAGTCCTTCACAATCCACATGTTTCAATCAGACCACCCCTCATTCTTCTAAATTCTACTGAATAAAAGTCTAACTTGTTTAGCCATTCTTGATAAGTCAATCCTCTCATTCCATCGATCAACCCAATGAATCTCCTTTGATTCACGTCCAATTCCAGTGCATCTTTCTTTAAATATAGTGACCAAACGTATACATAGCAGTTCAGCTGCTGTTTCACTAACATCGTGTACAACTGCAACAAGACTTTTGGAGAAAAAGCAGAATTAATTTTTTTAAGTCCAGTGACCCTTCTTCAGTACAGTTTTGAATAAGGATCACTGAACTTGAAAGGTTAACCCTTTGTCCCACAGATGCTGTCAGACCTGCTCAGTTTTCGCAGTAACTTCTGTTTAAGACGCAGATTTCCAGCATCTACTGTTGTTTTATTTTATGCAACAAGACTTCCTTCATTTTAAACTCCAATTCCTAGCCATAAAGTTCAAAATTCCATTTGCCTTCTTAATAATGCTGCACCTCCTTGCTAACATTTTGTGTTTCATATACAAGATGACCGAGATCCCTCTACGCAGCACCTTTTTTGGAGACTCGCTCCAGTAAAAGAATAATCTGCCTTTTTGATACATCGTCAAGTGCATGACCTCATACTTTCCTACATTAAATTCCAAATGACAGACTTTTACCCATTCATTTAATCCATCTTATTCCATTGCAGATTCCTTATATCCTCATCAGAAAATACTCTCCTACCTAGTTTTGTATAATCAGTAAATTTGGATATGACACTCTACCTGTCTACTCCAAGTCACTAATATGGATAGCATATAGCTTAGGCCCAAGGACTGATCCTTTTGACACTTCACTAGTTATGTCTTCCTTGTCTGAACAAGGAGCATTAATCCTGACTCTCTGTCTTGTGTATTATCCAATTCTCAATCTATACCAATAGGTAACAGTCAATATCGTGAGCTCTGGTCTTGTGCAATAACTTGTATGTGGCAGCTTATGAGTGCTTTCTGGAAATTCAAAACAGTCATAGAATTATACAGTGCGCAAAAAGACCCTTCAGTTCAACCTGTCCATACCAACTAAGTTTCCCAAACTAAATTAGTCCATTTGCCAGTGTTTGGCCCATATCCCTCTAAAACTTTCCTATTCATGTACTTGTCCAAATGTCTCTTAGATGTTGTAACCGTACCTGCATCTATCACTTCCTCTGGCAATTCATTCTACATACGAACGACTCTGTGTTAAAACGTTGCCCCCTCAGGTCCCTTTTAAATCTTTCTCTGCTCACCTTAAAAATATGCCCCTGAGTTTTGAACTCGCAATCCTAGGAAAAGACCTTTCCTATTCATCTTATCTATGGCCCTCATGATTTTATAATCCTCTATAATGTCACCCCTCAACCTCCCAAGCTCCAATGAGAAAAGTCCCAGCTTATCTAGCCTCTCCTTATAACTCAAATCCTCTAGTCCCATATCTACCCGTTTTCTGCTTGCTATATCCTCAACTCTAGTAAATGTATCAAACATGATTTCCCTTTCACAAAACTATGTTCACTGTTTGATGTTCTTAAACTTTCATAAATATTCTCTTCCTTAATAATGGATTCTGGTATTTTTCCAATGACACTCAATAGGCTAACTGAAATAACAGTAGGAAAATAAGTTATGAAGAGGACATTAAGAGGCCACAAATGGATTCAGCTAGGTTTCATGAGTAAACAAAGATCCGGCAATAGAGAATAATGCATGAAACCTGAAACTGTCCATTTCGCTGAAAGAACTTTAAAAAAGCAGATTATCTGAATGCTGAGATTACAGAGCTCTGAGACACAGAGCAATCTGGGTGTCCTCACAAGTAAACCAGAAAAGGTGAGTATGCAGGTACTGCTCGTGATTAGGAAAGAGAATAGAATTTTAGCATTTATCATTAGGGGACTTGAATGAGAAAGAAAGTACTGTAGATTATAATTCAGCTACACAGGGCATTGGTGAGACCACATCTAGAGTACTATTTACAGTATTGGCCTCCTTAATATCCGAATTGGAAACTTAAAAGCTTGGACATGCTGGACTTGTATTTTTAAGAAGGGTCACTGGACTTGAAACATTAACTTTGCTTCCCTCCATTAATGTTGCCAAACCTACTGAATTGCTCCAACAATCTTGGTTTTTGTTTCAGATTTCCAGCATCGACAGTTCTTTGTTTTATATTATGGACTTGTATCTATTAGTCTTGAAGAGTAAAAGGGGGGACTTGATAGAAATATACAAGATCTTGAGAGGTCTCAACAGAGTGCATGTGGAAAGGGTGTTGCCTCCTGTGGAAGAATCCAGAAATATGGGGTTGCCTAGTTGAGACGAAGATAAGGAGAATACCTTTCCATCAATCTTTCGAATTCCCTTGCTCAAAAGACAATGGAAATACAGTACTTAAATGATATTAAGGAATAGGTAGATGGATGCTGGGTCATTCGGCCAGATACAGAAAATCTTCTGCTTGGGATCAATCAGTTCATTGACATCCTGGTCATTTTTACTAAGCCAGACCTGATGTATCCTGTCAGAAAATCCAAGCATATCTTTGCAGGCATTGATGATATTGGGGTTTAAGGACATTCCGCTCTGTAGACATTCATCTTCTGTTCTTGGATGAAGTTTGAATGCCCCTCGGGCAGTATTGGAATAGGTCTTTTCTAATTGGATCCTTCAGAGCTTCAACATTTACCTTTCAGGGACATCCAAGGACTCTGGCGCATCTGTAATTTAAAAGCCAATTTGAAAGACATGATTGAACATTGATCAATCCAGCAGTCACCAGCTCCTGTCATTGCTTTAGTGATTCAGACAGCTTTGTGATTCTGGGCAATGATGATGATGATGTAATCAATCAGGACCAACCGTGTTGTCATGACATTTTCTCATCTGTTTTTCTGGCAGAACAGAATAGTGGCAGTGAGCCTATATTCTGCACATTTGGCAAAGTTAACCTTTCCAGTTCCTTCCCTGTCAATGATTCTATTCCAGAAATTGGAATCTCTTCCATTTCTGACATTGAAGTCTCTCAGGAGAATAAGCCTGATCCCCCACAGAGAGCTTGATCACGTTTCACACAGAAATCTTCCTTGTTTGCCTTACTTTGGAGGCGCCAGTGTTGGACTGGGGTGGACAAAGTTCAAAATCACACAACACCAGGTTATAGTCGAACAGGTTTGGTCAACAAGTTCACCTTTAATGGTGAATCCAACCCAAAACACCAACATAACTGAACTAAATGTCAAGATAATCTGGGTTTACGAACCATAAACCTGCATTCTTATGAAAATAGCAAAATTTGAAGGATTACTTTCAACATAACTCAAAACCACATGGTAAACACGAGAGAAATGGAAGAGATTCAACTGTGTGCTTTATTAACTGGAGTAATAACGTAGTTATGCACACAGTTGTCTGTTAGAGTAGAATGACAGTAAAAAAACACATTTTGTTTAGAAATAGCAAATTACTAACTTAAGCTTGAGTTTTCACTGGCCATTAATTTGTTGGTTGTAGATGGAGGCTAAAAATCCAATAAAACATTAGACAAGGACTTTATTGCCTACAGGGTTATGCAAGACAATTGGTTACAGCTGGAAAAAAGACATCACAATTTTATCTGTTAAACTGGTTCCATCACAAGCTTCACGGCAGATATTAATATTTACTTTTACTGTCAGCACTTCTTTCTTCAAACAGAGTAAGTGCCCCAGTCAGGGCGGAGGATTCACTATGACCTAGGTTCCACCTCAAAGAATAACTCTTATCTGCAAAATGATTGAGGTGGAAGAATTTTAATGTTGTCCAAGATAAATCCTCTCTTACAGTCAATCATATGCTGTCAGTACACTGCAATGTGTTAGCAAACTGAAAGGTAACAATGGGATGCATTTTACATGAAATGTTAAGGAGCTTAATTAGTGGACTGTTGTGCTGGCCTAAAAGGTAAGGTGCAAAAGCACAAAGACCTTAGATAAGGTTGTTTAAGCAAACAAAGTCTTCAGATAAGATTATCTGATGAAGTGATTTACCTCTGATCTAAGTTTTGTTCTGTGGTTAGCCCAACAGCCACTCCACAAGCAAGTTATGAATTTCTTAGAAGCCAGTCTTGTAACAGAATATATATACCTTGTGGTTAAAGTATTATATGTAATTTCAAATAAGAACTTTGATTTCCATTCACTTTCATTCTACTCAGCAAAATTAACTTTAAATATTAATGTTAAAAATCTGCTTTTTCCTGTATGAATGAGATCTCCTGCCCATAAGTGAGATGGGCTGTTCTCCAATCCTAAGCTTCTACCTATAACTTAAAAACTTCAGTCCTAATAATTTTAGAATTAGTTTGACTGATTAGGAGCTTCAGAGTACCTACCTGGGCTCAAATTAGCTCTACACACTGTAATCTACTTACTAACAAAAGACAAAGTTAAAAATCACAAAACACCAGGTTATAGTCTAACAGGTTTAATTGGAAGCACACTAGCCTTCAGAGCGGCGCTCTTTCATCAGGTGGTTGCAACCGCCTGATGAAGGAACGCCGCTCCAAAAGCTAGTGTGCTTCCAACTAAACCTGTTAGACTATAACCTGGTGTTGTGTGATTTTTAACTTTGTACACCCCAGTCCAACACCGGCATCTCCAAATCATAACAAAAGAAATCAGCATTAGACTCATCGGCCAGTGCGATGATATTAAAGTGATTTAGGGTGTAGGTTTGCTCGCGGAGCTGTAGGTTTGATATCCAGATGTTTCATTACCTGGCTAGGTAACATCATCAGTGGCGACCTCCAAGTGAAGCAAAGCTGTTGTCGCCTGCTTTCTATTTATATGTTTGTCCTGGATGGGGTTTGCATTAAAGTGGTATTTAATAAACTGTTGTCTGAAACAGTGTACAGTTTCAACCCTTAAATTGCAGCTGGTGTAATAAATAAATGCCAGTCAATAAATGCCAGGTCACTGAGATAAAGCGAGGACTGCAGATGCTGGAGATCAGAGTTGAAAAGCGTGATGCTGGAAACACACAGTGGGTCAGGAATCCTGATGAAGGGCTTATGTCCAAAACATCAACTCCCCTGCTCCTTGGATGCTTTCTGCCACAAATGCCAGATCTTTACCTTCTGAACCAACAACAACATTATTAGGATAACAATTGGTCATGCATTTTCTAATAAATTTTGTGCTAAATTTGTATATCTGTGATGACATGATTAATCATTCTTCTAACACAAAGAAAGACAGAACATGTGTAAACATAAATCTATGCAGGTGTTACATTTTTCTTTAGGCAGACCTTTGACAATCATGGATGACCAGTTTCCACTCTGTTTTTATGATGTGAGATGTGCACAGTCTGTCACATATGGGGTAGATAGACATCCAGGCTTCACCACTGAACCATCTGACACCCAGCTTCATCTCTGCACATTCCTAGGAGACCACATCAGGTGCAATAGTAGATGACTTGTGTGGGAATATAGGTAAATTAGTGTCGGATGTGGAAGGATCCTTTGGGGCCTTGGACAGAGGTGAGGGGGTAGGTGTGGGCACAAGCGACGGTACATTGCACCCGATGTGGTCCACGTCATCTACTGCATTCATTGCACCCGATGTGGTCTACGTCATTCATTGTGTCCATTGTACCCGATGTGATCTTTTTTACATTGGGAGACAGGATGCCAACTTGTGGATTATTTCAGAGAACATTGCTGGGACACCCGCACCAACCAACTCCACTGCCACATGGCTAAACCCTCCCACTCCGCCAAGGATATGCAGGTCCTGGCCCTCCTCCATCGCAAACTCTAACCACCCGACGCCTGGAGGAAGAACACCTCAGCTTCTGCCTTGCGATCCTGCAACAAATGGGATCATTGTGGATTTCACTAGTTTCCTCATTTCCCCTCCCCCCACCTTATCCCAGTCCCAAGGCTCCAACTCGGCACCGCCCTCTTGACCTGTCCATCTTCCTTCCCACCTATCCGCTCCACCTTCCTCTTCAACCTATCAATTTCACACCACCTTCATCTACCTATCACACTCCCAGCTACCTTACCTCCAGCCCCACCTCCCTCCCATTTAACTCTCAGCCCCCCTGGCCACAAGCCTTATTCCTGATGAAGGTCTTATGCCCGAAATGTTAATTCTCCTGCTTCTTAGATGCTGCCTGACCTGCTGTACTTTTCCAGCACCACTTTCTCGACTCTGATCTCCAGCATCTGCAGTCCTCACTTTCTCCTACTTAAATTTAAAACTGAATTACAAATCCATGCAGAGGTATAATCATTGGACAACATCACAAAAATAATAGAACATCCCAAGACATTGAAGTAAAATAATTTTGCCTTATAAGCATATTTCAGACACTACAGCACACTTCAAGGTAGCTGCCTTTATCAGAAGCTTTAAGTTTCCAAAATATTAGTCAGGTTGATCATCAGTTAAACCTCTACACTGAACAACAAAAAAAATCAAAAGTCAATGAATCTAACTTCAATACCAACACCACCATGCATTTACTGCATAAAAAGGATTCAAAGGTACTATACACAATCATAAATGCCAAGGCAAAGGGACAGGTTATGGATGAGATCACTTAAACCTTAATCCAAACAGATAGAGCGTAAAGTGGAAGGAGGCAGAAAAGTGAAGAGGTGAGTATCCAGACTCCTGAAATCAAAACTGCCAATCATGATGGTGCAGAGAATGGGGGTTAGAAGGGCAAAGCATTGTCAGAAAGGAAGTGGAGTTTGACACTGCAATGTCAGAAGGCCCTCATGATGCCTCTGCAATCATTTCCATATTTGCAAATCTAAAATGAAAGGAAAAATATGCATTTAAGCTTCTCTTGTGAAAAAATTGCTATCTTTGCTCATTCAAATCTGTAACTAGACTTAAGCGTTACAATGTTGCTACCAGGTACCAGAGTACCAAACTTAGAGCTTATGTCAGCAAGAAATCATTTCAAACGTAACGAAAAATGAATCAAGTGAAGATAAGCATTTTCACAAAAAATTCACAATAAATGGAATATTATTAACAAAGCTATATGAAATTTAAAATAAACTATTTACAAAGTGTTAGAGCTGCTTTAAAGATTATGGAAGGAATGTTTTCAGTCCTGAACTATATGGACTATAGAATGAAATTTTGGAAAATAGGTGAGATATTGAGTAAGACACTTCTTGACATCGAGGTTAAAATGTCATATTTCAAACCAAGTTCCAGACATCAAAATGAGATTTTCACCAGTGAGCATCAAAAGGCCTATTAACAAAGATGATTTAAAAAATCCTTGCCATCCTTATTACGAACTAATTATGCATCCTTGAAATGTAGTCTTCCATTCTCAAACACATCAGATACAAACTACACTGCAAGTGTTCCTGACATGAAAGTGTGAGCGACCTCCTGGCAATTCCAGCTCACCACTTGCTCCTCTGGACATCTGGCACCAGCAATCTAAAGGCATGCCCCATGGGCAGCGGCCGATGAATTCCAAGTTCACAAATGTTGGAATTCAAGTTGTTCCTACTTCAGTGTATCATCATGGCACATCTCAGATCCAGACAGAGTATGTTTGTGTTTTAATGCTGCACCTTTGGGTACACCAACACTTTTTATTGTAAAGCTGCTGTAAGGACACCTTGCCCACTGGGATTAGCACCAAGACTAGCACATGAACCATATAGAGAATATCTCAGGGCTGCTCACTCTTACGCTCACTTTGCAACTGGCCTGGATGTTCAAATCTCACAGTACTTCTGCCAAGAGTCATCACTCATGGAGGTGGACAGTTGCTGTAAGGCACCATTCTATGTCAATGTCACACTAAAAGAATGCATCTGCAGGCTATGTATCCAACACATTGGATGTGCATCAACTAAATGGCCATATCTCAACTTCTAAGTGGAAGAGTATTCAGTCAAGTCCTATAAGCTGATCTCACAATCTATCAATAATGTCAATAATGGGTAGCAACAGAAATTGTAAAAGGGGGAAACGGTCCAAAAAAATTGCTTTGACCAGAACAGAGATAGAAAAAAAATGGGATCAACTGAGAACAGCCCTAAAAAGCTGGACAATAGACAGGCACAAGAGGTCAAGCAGAAATTATTAAGAACTGTCTGAATCAGTCTGAATCCCTGAAGAAACAATGCCCTCAAGCAGCAAAAGGGTACGGGGTCTTTTGAAAGAAGGAAGGAGTGGGTTAATTGTGAAGAAAGGTAATGGAATTTTGAAAGGAAAAGGGACAGTGCCAGAACACAGGGAACTGTACAGGCAGTTACAGGGAACTGTACATGGATGCTATTATAGAGATGTGAAGGTGAAGACAGCAAGGATACAGTTCTCATGGACAAAATTAGCTTGGTGAAAGCAAGTTGAAGATGAAAGAGTTGTTTTAATTTTAATTCTTTCACGGTACATAGAAGCTTATTGCACATCCCTTCTTGAATAGCCTCAGTAGAGGAGAGGTAGGTAGAACCATAGTGCTGTTGGAATGGAAATTCTAGGTGCTTGACCCAGCAACAATAAAGGAACAAAATGTAGTTCTAAATCATGCATATGGTCAAGAATCAGAGATCACATCAGGAGTAAGATAAAGCCAAGTCAATATATAGTTTGGGGAAAGTGGAGGCAGTGCAGAGGGGAAGAGGTGGTTTTTGCTTGCTTTTTAGATTCATAGTCTGTCAGGACTTTTAACTGATAAACTGAAGCCCAGGATCAGGGGTCCAACACAAAACAGAGACTGACATCACAAGAAAATTGTTAAGTTCATTGGTTGCAATCATCTACTAATTTGAAATTTATAGGTTACTTTCAGATTGAAGGTAAATATTTACAGGTTAAAAACGAAAAGACCCATAGGATTTTTTTTAAAAAGTCAAATTAAGAACTAAGTAAATAAAACAGAGATGCAGAACCTGGCAATGTGTTGTACTTGCATGACATGGCAGCTAGTCAACCCTATTGCTGTTGATAGTGACCACATCTGTCGCTTGAGGAACTCCAGCTCAGAGTTCATGAGCTGCAGTATGAGCTTCAAACACTATGACACATTAGGGATGGGGAAAGTTGCCCAGACTCTGAGTTTCAGGAGGTCGTCACACTCTGTAGATGGATTACCTCAAACTCAGTCAGTGGTCTGGTACAAGCAAGGCAGATACAGGGATTCAGGAGGTTGTGCTGAATGAGCGTTAGCTCTTCAGCTTTCCTAACAGGTTTGCTCCCTGTGTGGATAAGAGTGGGGTCTATAGGGAGGATGAGCAAACTGACCATAGCACCAGGGTCCAGATAACCATTCAAGAGGGAGAAAAGAGAAACATTGTTGTAAATTGGGATAGTATAATCTGGGAAGTAGACATTCTCTGTGGCCAGGATTGAAGGCTGTGTTGCCTGCCTGATGCCAGAGCTCAGGATCTCTCATCTGGGCTACAGATGAACTTGGGAGTGGGCATTGAAAGATCCAGTTGTCATGGTCCTCACAGGCACCAACAATATAGACAGAAACAGAAGGAAATTCTGCTGAGGGAATATGAGCAGATGGGAGCTACATTAAAAAGCATAACCAAAAAGGTAATAATGTCTGGATTACTATCTGACCCACGAGCAAATTGGCACAGGGTCAACAAGATTAAATGGGTAAATGCGTGGCTCAAAGATTGGCTTGGGAAAAATGGTTTGAACTCATGGGACAATGAATGGCACCCGAACTGGGGGGGGGGGGTTCAGTTACATGAAAAATTACAGATAATGTTAGAAGGGCAAGGGCTCAACAGAGGCTATTAAAGTTTCCAGGACAAGTAAAAAGGCAGAGAGTATGGAAAGGGTTAGAAATCTAAGTTCAGGCACAGCAGATGAGGGAACAACTATGGAAGTGGGGCAGTTAACGCAGGACTGAGGGTGTTGTACTTAAATACACACAGTATACAAAACAGCGTAAATGGGCTTATAATGCAGATTGAAAGTAGCAAGTATGAAGTTATGGGTATCACAGAGACATGGCTGCAAGTGAATCAGGGCTGGGAGCTAAATATCCAAGGATATATGTCCTATTGGAAGGACAGACAGATGGCCAGCGGGGAGGAGTTGATCTATTATTAACAAATGAAATTAAATCAGTAGCAAGAAGTGATATAGAGTCAAAAAAGACCCTGATGAGAGTTATTTACAGGCATCCTAGTAGTAGTCAGGATATGGGAAAGAAAATAAAACAGGAAATAGAAAAGGCATGTAAGAAAGGCACTATTACAATAATCTTGGGGGACTTCAACATACAGATGAACTGGGAAAACCAGGTAGATAGCGGATCCAAGAAAATAAATTTGTGGAACAGATTTGTGGAGCAGATTGCGGGAGATCCAACTAGGGAATAAGTAATTCTGGATTTGGTAATGTGTAATAAGGCAGACTTGATTCAGAAGCTTAAAGTGAAGGAAATCCTGCGGGCAATGACCATAGTACGATAGAATTCACACTGTACTTGAGAGGGAGAAGCTGGAATCAGGAATAACAGTATTACAACTGAGTAAAAGTAATTATGGAGACATGAGAGAGGACTGGCCAGAGTTAATTGGAAAGGGTGTCCAGCGGTGAGGACAGTAGAGCAGCAATGACAGCGGTTTCATGGGTAGTTTGAAAGGCACAATAGGAATTCATCCAAAGAAAGAAGAAACATAGTAAGGGGAGGATGAGGCAACCATGGTTGACAAGGGAAGTCAAGGACAGCATAAAGCAAAAGTGAAAGCAATGTAGTGAAGACTAGTTGGAAGCCAAAGGATTTGGGAAGCCTTTAAAAAGAGCAGAGAGTAACAAAAAAATAGCATTAAGGGGGTGAAGACGAAATAAGAGGGTAAGCCAGCTTGTAATATAAAAGAAGACATGGGGCGGCACAGTGGCTCAGTGGTTAACACTGCTGCCTCACAGCACCAGGGAGCTGGGTTTGATTCCCATCTCGAGTGACTGTGTGGAGTTTGCACATTCTCCCCGTGTCTGCGTGAGTTTCCTCCGTGGTGCTCCGGTTTCCTCACATAGTCACAAAGATGTGCAGGTCAGGTGAAATGGCCATGCTAAATTGACCGCAGTGGTCAGTGCATTAGTCAGAGGGAAACGGGTCTGGGTAGGTTACTCTTCAGAGGGTTGGTGTGGACCTGTTGGGCCAAATGGCCTGTTTCCACACTGTAGTGAATCTAAAGACTGCAAAAGGTAAAATTGGAAAAAAAAGTGGTGAACGAACTGAATTAGGCTTCATGTTGGAAGATACCAGTAGCATACACAATTTAAGAGAATCAGGATGCAGAGTTGAGAGTAGTGGCCATCACTAAGGAGAACGTGCTGAGAAATGTAAAGATATGAAGGTAGCTAAATCACCCGGACCAGATGAACTACACCCCAGAGTTCTGAAGGTGATAACTGAGGAGATCATGCAGGCATTGGCGGTGATATTTCAGGAATCACTGGAGTCAGGGATGATTCCAGTGGACTAGAAAATGGCTCATATAACACTCCAGTTTAAGGTGGAAGAGAGGCAGAAGATGGAAGAATATCGACCAGTTAACCTCACCTCGGTCATAAGTAAGATTTTAGAGTCCATTATTAAGGATCAGATTGCAGAGTACTTGGAAATGCATGATAAACTAGGGCTGAGTCAGCATGGCTTCGTCAAAGGGTGGTCAGAATTCTCTGAGGCAGTAACAAGAGAGTTAGACACAGGAAACCCAGGGGAAGAATTACTTCAGTCAGAGGATGGTGAATCTGTGAAACTCACTGTGGAGGCCAAGTTACTGAGGGTGTTTAAGACAGAGATACATAGGTTCCTGATTGGTAAGGGGGGGGCGGGGATCAAGGGTTATGGGGAGAAGGCAGAAGACTGAGGTCAAGAAACATATCAGCCATGATCAAATGGTACAGCAGAGCCAATGGGCTGAATGGCCCAATTCTGCTCCTATCTCTTATGCTCTTATGAAGCTCTGCAGCTTGGAAGAGCATCTACAAGTAGTAGTATTCTCATGCATGTGCTCACATCCTTCAAAGTAGTAGAGTACACAAATGGTGATGTTGTTGAAAGAACCTTGGTAAGTTGGGGTAGTCCATCTTGCAGTTGGTACACAAAACTGCGCCTGCACATTAGTGGTGAATAGGCTGACCATCAAGCAGGTTGCTTTGTCCGGGATGCTGTTAAGCTTCTTGAGTGTTGGAGCTTCACTCATCCAGTCATCATGCTTTGCAGATGGTGGACAACGTTTGGGGAGTTAGAAGGTGAGATTTTCTTCGTAAATTTCTATTCTCTGATTCACTCTTGTAGCCACAGTATTTATAAGGCTGGTCTAGTTTAGTTTCTAATCAGTTGTAAACCCCATGCACTATCTCACATTGCTAAGCAGACACTGTAACACAATGGCTGTGTAAGCACTTAAAAAGAATGATGTGGACCAACTTAATTATAAATTCCAAGTTACAATCAGCTTAATTTATCAAGTAACAATTATATAATCATAACTTAAGTCAAGAGATAAGCTTAACTGGTGTATTTGACTTCTTTACTCCATGGATTTACCATATGAATCAGGAACATAAAAAAACCAGTGATGAACAAAGTCCAGGAAAGCTCATCTCTCAAATGATATCATGTAGACACCATTTTGACAGCTCCTGTACCCTTTCCAATCATCACGTTGCAACTTTAAAAATATCTAATGAATGCATTTCCCATTGTAGGAAATATAATTAAATCAAATAAGCTTAAGCTGCTAGAAAATGCAGACATGCTCTTCTATCTGAATCTAAACCACTTTACAGTTGAGGTAAATAAACATTTATAATAGTCTGATTTGAAAGGCCTGCACATTGTTAAGATATAAAATTGTTCCTATCACTGTATTAACCACTGACATTTTTGAGTTAATGAGTGCACATTCAATGCAGACCATTCAGGCTGTCAGCATTATCACAGCAACAAAAATTTACCCGACAGATGAACCGAATTGTAACACCAAGCACAAGCATGTATGTAATTTATCAAATGAGCCTCCTGCTTATTGCTGAGGTCATTGTTCAGAGTTTACAATACAGTGCACATTACTGTACATTGGCAACATTTATCAAGTCTGCACAGTAAATTTGTCTAAAGTTAATCACATATGACTCTTAACTGATTCAGCACAGTTAAATTCCAGCCATATTTGGCTGTTTGTAAAATAATGCAGAACATCATCATCTGTGAAACCGTTTAGTATTATTCTAAAGGGAAAACAATACACTACAGTTCTTCTGCTGCAAGTTTCAACAAAGATTCACCTCAATCACAATGATAATAAATAACTGTTAAACTTCATTTGTAACTCAGCCTTTGAGCTTCAGTCATTGGTCAATAGAAGTCCAAAGGTGGTGAAAACTATCCTATTATGTTGTGCATGCAAAACCATTTTTATGCTCAAGGTACACCCTGGCACAGTACTTCTGCACAGAAAGTTCAAGAACCATAAAACACAGGTTTGTTTTATCAATAAAGGAGGGTTGTCCAGTTTTACTTATGAATGATCTTATCTATGTTCATGCACTTAATACTAATAAGAATATTAATAGCTACATTCCACACAATTTTCTGAGTTAAATCAAAAGTTACCATTAAAATAATGAATCCCAAGATAACTTTGAAGCTACTTTTTAAATACACAAAAATGGATCAAAATTTACTCTGGGCATTAAGCCAATTGATTGTATTTTTGAAAATATTTACATAGATTTCTTTTATGACCAGAAAGCACTTTACAGTCAATGAAGTACATTTGAAGTGCATTCACTGTAGTCACTTAGCTACTACTTTCACTTTAGATACAATCAACTATACCAAATACAAGTTGATGAAGCATTTGAACAAGATAGAAATTCGTCTGGGGCCAATATTGAACCGAAATTAACTTCTACCCAAGCAGAAACACCCAGAGAGTCTTGAGGATTCCTGTAATTAAGTGTTAGTCTTCATCTATATTTTCAGGTGAGCTGTAGGCACTTGTTAGCCTCCACAAGCAAATCACTCAGCCAAATAAATTAATTTCAGGCCAACAGCAGCAGCACTCGCGTAAACAAGTAGCTGAAGAAGGGTTGAATTGTGCAGTGGTGCAGTCACTTGGAATACAATCTTTAGAACTGAGGAAGAGGATGCCTTTCTGCTTCTTTAGACATATTCAACTTAATTTCAAAACATTTTTTAAAAACCTTATGGGCAATAGGCAATCACAATGGAGACTAAAGAAATCTAACATCTATCCAGATCAATTAAATGGGTAAAGTGCATTGGAGTGCTTTATGATGCTGCAGGTGCTATATCAAGGTATGCTGCTTTTTTTAAGAATAAGTCTTACAAAGGAACCATCAATAGTTCAAGATTGAAACATCTAAAACATTAATGTCAGTTCACAGATTGGAAGCAGGCTGACCAATTGAAAAATTGCTAGCATTTGTATCTGTTTAATGCCCAAAAATCAGGCCAATGCATATTAATATTTTAAAAATTATTATTCCATTGGATGTTGGCATCACTGGCAAGGTGAGTATTTTTTGCCCATCGCCAATTGCCCATGAAATGAGTGGCAATTTCAGAAAGAATGTAAGAATCAACCACAGTGCTATGGACATGGAGTCACATGTAGACCAGACTGTGTCAGGAATATCCTCCCGAAAGGACACAAAAGAACTACATATCTTTTTATGACAACCAATGATAGTCAAAATGTTTCTATTAATGAGATTAGTTTTCAATTTCAGGTTATTTTATTAATTGAAATTTTTATAGATATTTTTATTGAACTTTTCTTTCTTTACAAAACCATAATAAAAGAAAGATCATTTACAACACCAGCAAACATTATTCTATACACATATAACAATGAAAAAAAGAAACAGGAAAGGAAAAAACTCACAACAGCAACAACAATACACCCAAAACACAACTATACCCATCTGCAAAACAGACAAATCAATAAAGGTAGTTAATGAAAAAATTAACAAGCAAAACAGCTCAGCACAACAAAAACATTAGCTCTTGACCTCCAAGAGCAGTAAGTATTGCACATAAAATATTCAGAATTCTTCCTTCAAGGACATCAAGTAAACTAAATCAGAACGCCATGGCTACACGAAAGCCCAAATTAAAATGGCAGATAAGTCTGCATCCAAGTAGTCCAGAAAGGGCTGCCATATCCTATAAAAAATTTCTGTTTTCCGGTGCATCATGCTCGTGAGAAAGTCCAGAGGGATATGTTCCATAATAAGCCTATACCAACCTAGCAGATCCGGGGTGGTGGTGGTGGGGGTGGTTCAGAAACCCAACACATTAAAATATTTTTCCTAGCGCAGACAGTGAGGATACTAAAAAGTTTTTTTCTCCCATGAGCATCCAAAGAGGGCATATTGGGTAAGCCCGGGGGAGAGATATAGCGTCCCTCTTAACCTTGGCCCTCAAAACCACTCTATAACCCCTGCCACAGAACTCCAATACTCCAATATGTATGGAGCCTGTGGCAGGACCATAAACAATGAGAGAGAGTACCAATGTTTATCTTACACTTAGGACAAAAGAGGGTTGCTCCCACCTTAAACTTTGAGAGTCGGCCTGGGGCCAGACGGTCTCTATGCAAAATCTTTAGCTGCATGGCATGGGTCCTTATAGAAATCAAGATCTTCTTTGCATTCTCGCAGATGTCCCCCCATGCATCCAATTTCAAGCCCTAATTCCCTCTCCCAAATCGGCAAAGCCACTCAATGTCTTCTGAAGGTTCGTCCCCCTTCAGATCCCTCTTATGATATGATATTATAAAGTGTACTAATAAAGAGAGTACTTTTGGCATAAAGTACACTCTTCTCCAAAGTAGATCTACAGGGGTTGGTCAACAGCGTGTTTCCTTTACGATAAAAATCTCTTACCTGAAAATAAACAGCAAAGGCCTTTGTTAACTAGACGACATTTACGAATTATTTGGTCAAAGGACATCATTATTTTACCTTCAAATAAATCATCCAAACAGGAGATTCCCCTGGCTGCCCAGAGCTTAAATCTGGGGTGCATTACCCCTGGTTGAAAACCCGGCATATCTCCTATGGGGGTAAGAAATGACGTTTTGGGCATATTACGCTCCTTCTGCTGCATTATCCTCCATGCCTTAACAGTATTAATAAAAATCAGATTATGGCAATATTCCATGACCATCTTCATTTTATCCAAGAATAAAAGTCTGATATGAGGACATTTGTCTGCCAGGCCTCGATATCTAGCCACATTGATGCCAGATCGTCACAGGCCCAATCACTAACAAATGATAGAAAATAACTTAATTGGTATCTTCAAATATCTTGGATCTCCCCCAACCCATGAGACAACTGTAGTTTGGACAACTTGATAAGATGTCATCTACAGTGCCAAATAAAAGAACTAAACCACCCATTAATTCTCTGGGACATTTGTCTTGGGAAAATCAGAGGAAGCTTTCATACAGGATAGAGTAAATGGGGTAGAACATTCATTTTGATAAGAGATACCCGGCTTAGCCAGGATATGGAAGCATTTCCCATTGTTGAAAATCTTGCTTAATCCTGTCAAGCAAGTGGGCAAAATTGGCCTAGACAAACTATCAAAGACAGGAATGATACAGATGCCTAAATGAGAAAAACGCTCCTGTGACCATTTGAAGGGGAACCCGTAGTTCACCCTCCACCTCTGATATTCTCCTAAGAGCCCTCTGAGGCATAGCCTCTGATTTTGAGAGATTAATCGCGTAGCCCAAAAAGGAGCCAAATGAGTTGATGCATTGCATAAGATTGGATACCGAAACCTGTGGATTCAACAGAAAAACTAGAACATCATCTGCATACAATGAGATCTTATGCGACTTAGATCCTACTTTCGGGACGACTATATTAGGATCCCTAAGAACCGCCTCTGCCAGCGGCTCAATCACCAATGTGAATAGTAATGACAAAAGGGGACAGCCTTGCTGACTGCCCCTACAAATATCAAAATTACTAAACCTCACACCATTGGTGAGAACCATTGCCAGGATATCAGCATAGAGAACCCTCACCCAATTAATAAAAACCTCCCCCAATCCAAATCACTCAAGGACGTAAAAAAAGGTATGGCCACTCGACTCAATCAAATGCTTTTTCTGCGTCTAAGGAGACCACTAATCCCTGAACCACATGCTGCTGACAAGCTTGAATCATATTCAGCAACATCCTGACATTATTAGAGGATCTACAGCCTTTTATAAAATGAGTCTGATTGTCTCTAACAATGGAAGGCAGCACGGTTTCCAATCTAAAATGAGAGCTTTGGACAAAATTTTTAAATCAAAGTTCAGAAGTGAGATGGGCCTATAATAGGTATATTCCTCTGGAGTCTTCCCCTTCTTAAGAATGAGAGATAGTAGCCTCTCTCAAGGATGTTGGGAGACGATCATGGTTGAACGGGTCATTTTACATGCCCAGCACTGGTCCTGACAATATACTTATAAATTCCTTATTAAATTCACTGGGGACACCGTCAAGGCCAGGTGCCTTCCCACTCTGCATCTGTCTCACAGCCTCTTGTATCTCCTGTACTGTTAAAGGGGCATTAAGAAAAGATGCTTGCTCAGGAGTTATTCTTGGAAGATCCAAGTTCCTAAAGAAAGACTCCATCTTAGCCCATTCATCCACACAATGCTCAGACTGGTATAGCTCAAAACAGAATTTCCGAAATGCTGTATTGACCTTTTAAGAGTCACAAGTGACCATCCCATTTCCATCCCTAATCGAGGTAATGGACTGAGAGGGGCATTCTTTCTCCTAGCAAGATACGCTAGGTACCTGCTCGGCTTGTCACTATGTCAAACAGTCGCTGTTTTGCAAAGGAGAGTCCCTTCCTTGCCATCTGTGTAAGCACAGAGTTCAGGCGGACTGAAAAGCCGTAACCTGCTGCAACTTGACCAATGATGGCTTTTCAAAATACCATCTTCTCAATGGTCTTTAACCGTGCCTCAGGCAGGCTTTGTTGCTCTTCCTTCTGGCTTTTCTGATGGCAGAGTAAGAAATGATTATTCCCCTGGCATAAGTCTTAGCTGTCTCCCAAAGAATGGATGGGTTACTGACTGTGCCTAAATTGATGGATAAAAATATCTTGAATTCACTAAGAAAATATTCAATGATCTTACTATCTCTATGAATAAAGTTGTCTATTCGCCAAGGTTGAGAGCCTACCACACTACCCTTAACCTCAGTTTCTATGTAGACTGCGGCATAATCCAAAATAGCGATATTTCCAATTGCACAGGATGCAACCAAATCCAAGGATAATGCAGTGGCTAGGAAGTGATCAATCCTGGTATGACATTTGTGTGGATTAGAAAAGAATGTAAAGTCCCTGCCAATGGGGTGGAGACATCTCCAAACATCCACCAATCCCAATTCCACACTTAAATCCACCAGCTGATAAGACTGTGGAGAATGTGTTGAAGGACCTCTAGGCCTTCTATCCACCACTGGGTCCACAAGGCAATTAAAGTCTCCCCCATAATAAGCTGCCGCAGTGTGAGTACCATCAGTCAAGAGAATGCGTCTATCAGAAATCCAAGAGGGTGCGCCGGGGGGACAATACACATTCAGGATACCATACTCTTCTCCATGTATTGATGCCTTAAGAATGTCAAGCCTCCCATACATGTCTTTAAACTGTTCTAGCAGGAAGACTCTTCCTGATAAGTATGGCCACTCCCCTGCTCTTAGTATTAAAAGAAGAGAAATATCCCCGATCAAACCCACCCAGCTGCAATTTCAAATGTTCTTTGTTACTGATATTGGAAAGTACCTTTTTCCTTGTAATTGGCAAATGGAGCCCTCTAACATTGCAGGCACACCATTTGAGGACAGAATTAGCCATGGCCCTCTAACATAATTTAATCTCCAAAAAGGAAGAATCTGACTTATCAATTGCTGAGCTTAGACAAATGTAGAGACAGTTAGAAGCAATGAGGAATTTGCAACAGCATCAGTATGTGATGGATGGCAGTTATAGGAAGCGGGGGAAGTCTCAGATACAGTCACACAGATGGGTTATCTCTAGGAAAGATAAGAGATGTAGGCAGCTAGTGCAGGAGTCTTTTGTGGCTATACCCACTTCAAACAAATATGCTGTTTTGGAAAATGTAGGGGGGGAATGGATTCTCAGGGGAACGTAGCACGAACAGCCAAATTTCCGGTATTGAGACTGGCTCTAATGCAACGAGGGGTATGTCGGGTTCCAAGAGATCAATTGTGTTAGGGGATTCTCTAGTCCCAGGGATAGACAGACGTTTCTGTGGCCAGCAGCGAAAAATCAGAATGGTCTGTTGCCTCGCTGGTGCCAGAATCAAGAATGTCTCAGAGAGGGTGCAGAATGTTTTCACGGGGGAAAGGGGCCAGCAAAAGGTCATTGTCCACATTGGAACCAATGACATAGGAAGTGAAAAGATTGAGAGTCTGAAGGGAGATTACAGAGAGTTAGGCAGAAGTTTAAAAAGGAGGTCCTCATGAGTAGTAATATCTGGATTACTCCCAGTGCTACGAGCTAGTGAGGGCAGGAATAGGAGGATAGAGCAGATGAATGCATGGCTGAGGAGCTGGTGCATGGGAGAAGGATTCACATTTTTGGATCATTGGAATCTCTTTTGGGGTAGAAGTGACCTGTACAAGAAGGATGGATTACATCTAAAATGGAAGGAGACTAATATACTGGCAGGGAGATTTTCGAGAGCTACTCGGGAGGATTTCAACTAGTAAGGTAGGGGGATGGGACCCAAGGAGATAGTGAGGAATGAGATCAATCTGAGACTGATATAGTTCAGAAAAGAAGCGAGTCAAACAGTCAGGGCAGGCAAGGACAAGGTAGGCCTAATAAATTAAATTGCATTTATTATAATGCAAGGGGCCTAACAGGGAAAGCAGATGAACTCAGGGCATGGTTAGGAACATGGGACTGGGATATCATAGCAATTACAGAAACATGGCTCAGGGATAGGCAGGACTGGCAGCTTAATGTTCCTGGATACAAATGCTACAAGAAAGATAGAAAGGGAGGCAAGAGAGGAGAGGAAGTCGCATTTTTGGTAAGGGATAGCATTACAGCTATGCTGAGAGAGGATATTCCTGGAAATACATCCAGGGAAGTTATTTGGGTGGAGCTGAGAAATTAGAAAGGGATGATCACCTTATTGGGATTGTATTACAGACACCCTAATAGTCAGAGGGAAATTGAGAAACAAACATGTAAGGAGATCTCTGCTATCTGTAAGAATAGTAGGGTGATTATGGTCGGGGATTTTAAGTTTTCAAACATAGACTGGGACTGTCATAGTGTTCAGGGTTTAGATGGAGAGGAATTTGTTAAGTGTGTACAAGACAATTTTCTGAGTCAGTATGTGGATGTACCTACTAGAGGAGGTGCAAAACTTGACCTACTCTTGGAAAATAAGGCAGGGCAGGTGACTGAGGTGTCGGGGGGGGAGCACTTTGGGGCCAGCGACCATTATTCTATTAGATTTAAAATAGTGATGGAAAAGGATAGACCAGATCTAAAAGTTGAAGCTCTAAATTGGAGATAGGCCAATTTTGACGGTATTAGGCAAGAACTTTTGAAAGCTGATTGGGGACAGATGTTCGCAGGTAAAGGGACGGCTGGAAAATGGGAAGCCTTCAGAAATGAGATAACGAGAATCCAGAGAAAGTATATCCCTATTAGGATGAAAGGAAAGGCTGGTAGGTATAGGGAATGCTATAGAGGTGGTAAGGACAAGCCAGGAAACTACAGACCAGTGAGCCTGACGACGTTGGTGGGCAAGTTAGATTAGATTACATTACTTACAGTGTGGAAACAGGCCCTTCGGCCAAACAAGTCCACACCGACCCTCCGAAGAGCAACCCACCCAGACCCATCCATCCACATTTACCCCATCACCTAACACTACGGGCTATTTAGTGGCCAAGTCACCTAACCTGCACATTTTTGGACTGTGGGAGGAAACCGGACACGGGGAGAATGTGCAAACTTCACACAGACAGTTGTCTGAGGCGGGAATTGAACCCGGATCTCTGGCGCTGTGAGGCAGCAGTGCTAACCAATGAGACACCGTGCCGCCCCATAGTTGGAGGGAATCCTGAGGGACAGCATGTACATGTATTTGGAAAGGCAAGGACTGATTCAGGATAGTCAACATGGCTTTGTGCATGGAAAATCAAGTCTCACAAACTTGATTGAGTTTTTTGAAGTAACAAAGAGGATTGATGAGGGCAGAGCGGTAGATGTGACCTATCTGAACTTCAGCAAGGCGTTTGACAAGGTTCCTCATGGGAGACTGATTAGCAAGGTTAGATCTCAAGGAACACAGGGAGAACTAGCCATTTGATACAGAACTGGCTCAAAGGTAGAAGACAGAGGGTGGGTGGTGGAGGGTTGTTTTTCAGACGGGAGGCCTGTGACCAATGGAGTGCCACAAGGATCGGTGCTGGGCCCTCTACTTTTTGTCATTTACATAAAAGATTTGGATGTGAGCATAAGAGGTACAGAGAGTAAGTTTGCAGATGACACCAAAATTGGAGGTGTAGTGGACAGTGAAGAGGGTTACCTCAGATTACAACAGGATCTTGACCAGATGGGCCAATAGGCTGAGAAGTGGCAGATGGAATTTAATTCAGATAAATGCGACGTGCTGCATTTTAGGAAAGCAAATCTTAGCAGGACTTATACACTTAATGGTAAAGTCCTAGGGAGTGTTGCTGAACAAAAAGACCTTGGAGTGCAGGTTCATCGCTCCTTGGAAGTGGAGTCGCAGGTAGATAGGATAGTGAAGAAGGCATTTGATATGTTTCTTTTATTGGTTAGAGTATTGAGTACAGGAGTTGGGAAGGTCATGTTGCGGCTGTACAGGACATTGGTTAGGCTACTGTTGGAATATTGCGTGCAATTCTGGTCTCCTTCCTATCCGAAAGATGTTGTCAAACTTGAAAGGGTTCAGAAAAGATTTACAAGGATGTTGCCAGGGTTGGAGGATTTGATCTATAGGGAGAGGCTGAGCAGGCTGGGCTGTTTTCCGTGGAGCGTCGGAGGATGAGGGGTGACCTTATAGATGTTTACAAAATTATGAGAGGCATGGATAGGGTAAATAGGCAAAGTGTTTTTCCTGGGTTCGGGGAGTCCAGAACTAGAGGGCATAGGTTTAGGGTGAGGGGGGAAAGATATAAAAGAGACCTACGGGACAACTTTTTCACACAGAGGGTGGTACGTATATGGAATGAGCTGCCAGAAGATGTGGTGGAGGCTGGTACAATTGCAACATTTAAGAGGCATTTGGATGGGTATATGAATAGGAAGGGTTTGGAGGGATATGGGCCGGGTGCTGACAGGTAGGACTAGATTGGGTTGGGATATCTGGTCGGCATGGATAGGTTGGACCGAAGGGTCCATTTCCATTCTGTACATCTCTATGACTCTAAAACCTAAAAAATACATAAACTAAAACTACTATATTTACAAAAACAAACTACCAAATTAAACCAAATGCAAAACACTTAACAATGGGCTCTACCTCCTGCCACAGCGGGTACTTACATATCCTAAAAACACCTTCATATCTCCTTCCCGCTTGAGCCGCATCCCAAACTCAGGCCAAGAAAAAGGAAAGAAACAAAATTATCTTAACAAGGAAATCAAAAGTAACCACTCTACCCATGCCCAAATATACATTATCACTTTTTAATATCAAAAAAGGGGTTCGGTAACCCCTCACAAACAAACAAGGAAGTGAGGAAAAGGAAAAAAGGAAACACTATTGTCCATGTCCTTTCAGCTATCTGATCTATTTTATCATATCCAAAAAGTTTTTTTTACTTTTTCTAGGGAGTCAAAAGAATGCATAGATCCATCATACAGAAAACGGAGCACCGCCAGGTACCTTAGGGAATACTGGATGCCAAGGTCTCTCAGTTGTCTCTTTGCTTCATCAAAGGTCTTCCTTTTCCAAATTGCAGTTGTAGAGAAATCCTGGAAGAACATAATCTTCAAACCTTTGTCGATTACAGCCTGTGGATCTTTTCCCTTCATTCTGGAGGTTTCGACAACTTTAACATTATCTCTTTAGCTGTGGAGTTGCACTAGGACCATGTGAAGATACTGATTTGAACTGGGCCTGCGCATAGCAACTCTATGTGCCCTTTGAACATTTAGCCGGTCAGAAACAGCCTCCAGGCCCAGGAATCGAGGTAGCCAGAGAGGTTTGCTGGCTGGTCACCTTCTTCCCCATCAGGAAGCCCCACAGCACAGATGTTCTGTCTCTGTTGTCAAGGTCATCGACCTGCTCCTGTAAGCTAAGTACCTGTTTTTCCAGCATTCGAATTCTTTCCTTTGTAGAATCGATCTTGGTTTCCAAAGCCGCGGTCCTCCTTCCATTTCTTCTGTTCTTCGTCCTAGATCTTCCAGCTGCTCCTCGTGCTTCTGGACCATAGCCAAGATCAGGTCCAGTCTGGTGCAGAACTCTTCGATTGACATCTCAATCATCCCTCACTGCTTTGCAAACTCCACAGACGGCCTGGTAAGAGAACAACTTGAAGGGACTACTGGAGGGATATGCAGCTGCAGCTGTGGAGGTGTCCGACTTCTCAGATGAGTGTCTCGTGTGCTGGGACTTGTTGGAGCCTTTAACTTTAGTCATATTTCTTTGATAAAACAAACTTTATAAAATAAACTATATAGGATATATAGATTCAAAAACTCTTCAAAGGTCAAATTATCATAGAAATGATTGAAGTGGGGGGATGAGAGTGCTACTTTGCCTGCACTAAGATGCAGAGCTCAGCAAAGCAGACCTCTTAGATTGCCGCCATCCTGATCCATAAATTGAATTTTAATAATTAATTAATTTTCATGAAGGTCTCTACCTCATTGTCTAGAGTGACACTAACATTTTGGTTCTGAGGGAAGTACTAAATGGTAAAGGTAAAGGTTTAAGCAATCATCAAAGGACAATGTTAAATTACCTTTTCCAGGTTGGCAGGCTGTAGCCAAAGAGTATCATAAGAATCGAAAATGCTTAAGCCTCAACTACACCAATCCCCATTATCCATGGGGAAAAGGAGCATTGCTCTTCAATGGATATCACTACAATGTAAGTCTCCTTTCAACTTCGAAGGGCTACATGTTCAAAATTGACAAGTCAGTGGGGAGAAAAATCAGGTGGGGCCCACCTTGCAAGTCCACAGATCTGCAGGTAGTGAACTCGTGATAACAAGCAATGAGTATATTTATAATCTGTATCAATAACTTAATTGAGATGATGAATTAAATTGGAGACAAAATTAAGTGGAAAACTAAACTGTGTGGAGCATGCCAAAGAAATTCAAGAGTATGTCAGGTGGAAAAGAACATGATAGAAATAGAAAGACACGTGATATTATCCACTTTAGTAGGGAAAATAGAAAAGCAGATTTTTCTTTACATGATGAGAGACTGGTAAATACTGGTGTTCAGAAGAATCTGTGTTGCACATGAAACAAACTCAGTATTTTGGTATAACAAGCAACTAGAAAAGCAATTAGTTGCTAGCCTTCATTATAAAGAGATTGGAGATTATGACAAAAAGGGCTTCAGCACAATTGTATAATGCCTTAAAAAGAGTGCAAGTGGAGAGGGTTCCTGATGCCCAAAACATCTGCAGTCCTCCCTTTCTACAAGTGGAGGGGGACCCTCTTGTGGTGCATTGGGCCAGGATTCAAGTCCCAACTGTTCCAGAGGTATGTAATAGCACCACTGAACAGGTTGATCAGGACTGCAGGCTTAAATCTGATCCTTTGGTTGTGGGAACACTTAGTCCTGTCTATCACTTGCTGCTTATGCTGATTGCCATGCAAGCAATCCTGTTTTGTAGCTTTGCCAAGATGACCTTAGTTTTAGGTGTGCTTGGTGCAGCTTCTGACATAGCCTCCTGCACTCTCCATTAATCAAGGTTGATTCCCTAACTTGATGGTAATGGTTGAGTGGGGAAAATGCTGAGCAATGAGGTTGCAGATTGTGCTGGGGTACAATCCTGTTGCTGTTGATTGTCCACAGCGCCTCACGGGATGCCTAAACTTGATTTATGAGATCTGTTCAAGGTCTGTCCCATTTAGCACAGTGATAGTGGGTATTCTCAGAAGGCAGGCCTTCGTCTCCTATGATCAGTCTTACGAGTACTGTCACGGACAGACAATCTGCATCTGACAGATTGGTAAGGATGAAGTCAAGTATGTTTTTCCCTCTTGTCGGTTCCTTCACCACCTGCCACAGACCCATTAGGGAAGCTATGTCCACTAGAACTCAAACAGGTTGATCGGTATCACTGCTACTGAGCCACTCTTGTGCACATTGAAATTCCCAGCCTAGAGTTCATTCTGCACCCTTGCCACCTTCAGTGCATCCTTCAAGTGCAGTCCAACATGGAGGAGTACTAAATCATCAACAGAAGGACAGAACATGGTAATAAGCAGGATGTTTCCTTGCTGATGTTTAACTTTAAGCCACGAGACTTCATGGGGTCTGGAGTCAATGTCGAGGATTCCCAGGGCAACTCCCTCATGACTATATACATGATTTGGAGATGCCAGTGTTGGACTGGAGTGTACAAAGTTAAAAATCACACAACACCTGGTTATAGTCCAACTGTTCGAATACCATGATAGTTTCACTTCTTTCATATGTAAATTACAAAACTTTTTTAAAAAGTTACATTCTCAGGTTAACTGTAACAATTGGTGTTAGCCACATAATATGGTGAAGGTGTTAGCCCCCGTGTTCTCTGTCTGTGCCATAATGTTTAGACTGATTCTAATCTAAAAAGTGAGTTAACAGAGTCTTAAATGAATTCATGCTGTTTTTGAGCAAAGTACAATGTAACTCTGCAAGTACAAATTCACCCCATAAATGTTTATGTACATGTGTGCATGTGGGTTTTTGAGTGTGTGTGTGTGTCTGTCTGTCTGGGGTGAGGGGTTGTGAGTGTGAGAGAGAGTGTATATGTGTGTGTATGTGAGTGTAGAATGTCTAGGTCTGTGAGGGAGTGCATGTGTAGGAGTGTCTGTGTGTTTTGTATAGTGCAATGGCGGTCACCTGTAGTGTGACATGAACCCAAGGTGCCCGTTGAGACCCTCCCTATGGGTACAGTACTTAGCTATCAGCCTCTGCAATGGATGAATGGGCACCGCACAACAATCAGCAGACAGGAGTGTTCCCTCCCAGTTGGGGAACACTTCAGCAGTCCAGGACATTCAACCTCAGACCTTCGGGTGACCATCCTCCAAGGCGAACTTCGGACAGACAACAGTGAAAAGTGGCCGAGCAGAGGCTGATAGCTAAGTTCCGTACCCACAGGGAGGGCCTCAACCAGGACCTTGGGTTCATGTCACACTACAGGTGACCACCATTGCACTATACAAAACACACAGACACTCCTATACACACACACACACACACTCCTATATTCACACGATCACACGTATACACAGACACTCACACACACCCTACCCCAGACACACACACTCCCACATGCACCCCCTCACAGACTTAGACACTCTACACTCACATATGCACTCTCTCTTACACTCACAATCCCCCACCCCAGACAGACACACACACACATATACCAAAACCCACATGCACACATATACATATACGTTTGTGGGGTGAATTTGTACTTGTAGAGTTATATTGTACTTTGCTCAAAAACTGCATGAATTCATGTAAGACTCTGTTAACTCACTTTTTAGATTAGAATGTAACTTTTTAAAAAGGTTTTGTGATTTACACATAAAAGAAGTGAAACTATCATGGTATTCAAACAGATGAGAGATTCAACAAACAATCAAGGTATTTTTCAATGTATAATTTCAGTTACATCACAATGTAAACTTTTGCAATAAATTCTGTGTCTTACAATTGTGTCCTCCACAACCACCTGATGAAGGAACGGCGCTCCAAAAGCTCGTGCTTTCAATTTAACCTATTGGACTATAACCTGGTGTTGTGTGATTTTTAACTGACTATATACCACTGTGCTGCCACCTCTGCTGGGTCTGTACTGCTGATGGAACAGGACACATCCAGGGATGATGATGGTGATGTCTGGGACATTGTCTATCAGACATGATTCCATAAATATGCTATGTAGAGGCTGTCTTTGCATGTCTTTGGCAGACTGGGAGGGGGAGTTGAAGTGCTCGACCACAGGGCAGTGAGGTTGTTTGGTGTCCCAGAGCTCTTCTCTGAAATGTTCCACAAGTTGTTTGGCCAGTCTAAGAGAAAGATCGCTCAATTTTGACATGAGCCAAAGTAAGATTCGTAAGGAAGACTCCACAAGTTCAACAGAACTGTTTCTGCCACTGTCGTTTCCAGGTTGATGCCAGGTGGTCCATCTGGTTTGATTTCTATGGTAAGCTTTTGTAGTGATTTATAAAACTGCATGGCTTGCTAGGCCATTTCAGAGGATTGAATCAAATATAGGTCAGACCAGGTGAGGATGGCGTGATGCAAATGTGTTTTTCTGACAATCAACAATTGTTTCATGGTCATCAGTAGATTCTTAATTCCACATTTTTAAAATTGGAATTCCACCATCTGCTGTGGCAGGATTCGAACCTGGATTGACAGAATATTAGCTGAATTTCTGGATTAACAGTCAAGCGATAATACCACTAGGCCAATGCCTCCCCATCAATGCTTGAGGGTGGCTTTTTTCTTTTGAGATGGAGTGTTATGATAGATGATAGAACAAACACATCGAGTTATACCCCATCTACTACGTCCAAGAAAAAGAACCGGAAATGACATCACCAACCCAAAGAAACCCAAACATATAAATAGAAAGCAAGAATTATCAGCAGTGCTTCGTTCAGAGGCCCACTGAAGATGTTATCTAGTAGGATGACGAAATGTCTGGAAATGAATCTTCCAGCTCAGAGAGTAAACCTACATCCAGAACCTCAACCTGAACTATAAATCTTCTCAAAATTTGATAGACATCTCGGTTGGTGCAGTCCTTGTAGCCTCACTGCATAGGCAAATACAGCATCAAAGGAGGGTGCAACTACAGTGTTTCTGCTTAGAACAGCAATCTCCAACACTGGTGCACAGTCTCCAGAGGGAAGCGCACAAAGGGAAGATCCACCAAGGAGATAAAGAAGAATGACCAGACCTGACCACACTGTCATTTTCTACAGCTCTCAAAACCAAACTACAGGTGCATATTAAAGACATCCCAGCCTATCAGATCTAAACTGTTGTCTGCTGGAGCAGGACATCCACTTGGAAAAAAATAGACGGCCATCGTATTCCATTAGCCATCAAGATCACAACTAAGAGTGTCATGCCAGCAGCTCATTCCAACGAGCAATGGTAGATCTATGTGGCATCTTCCAATTCTCAACTCACCAATGCATCCAGGATGCCAAAGATGCCGTTTTCTTAAGATTATATAAATTTATATCTTTCCCCTATGACATGCAGAGTAAAGCACCTCAGCAGTCGGATTCTCCACCATCTCCAACTTTCAACAGGTCTAGGGTGTTTAGGGTGTAGGGTGCTATAGCTTGCAGCCACATTGCTTTTAGAGTGCCCCCTCATCAAACTATAAGTTCATCAACAGTAAAGTCTTCCAGGCCATCTGTGGACAATGATGCCAGATTTTGGAGTCCTGCGCCAAACATCCTGTGAATCGAATGACACATAAATACTGGGGAACTCACAGGTTCCTGTCTCCTTTTAAAGTCCTTAGGCCTACTTGGGGGACAAGGACTATCTACTCCAAAATAGCTCATGAAACATTTATGAAATCCTGAATTTGATAAAGAACAGAGATACAAAGCTGATGTGCTTTCAACAGATCTACAGTGGAACAGATCATACAATGGGGTTTTGATGCCTGAACTGGTTTGACAGAGTCTTGCGGCACAGTCCATAAAGTGTGTGCCACATGCCTGTGGTATGCTGTGCTCTTCACAAGTGAAACCATTGAAAGGGAAGACTTCCAGTTTGGATAAAGGATTGGCTAACCAATGAAAAGCAGGCAGTTGAGTTAAATGTGTATTTTTGTATATAGCATGATGTAACTAATGGAGTGCCACAGGGTTCAGTCCTCAGGGCTTAGCCATTTATAATCTAGGATAAAAACAATGACTACAGATGCTGGAAACCAGATTCTGGATTAGTGGTGCTGAAAGAGCACAGCAGTTCAGGTAGCATCCAAGGAGCTTCGAAATCGACGTTTCGGGCAAAAGCCCTTCATCAGGAATAAATAATCTATATTACATACATGGACGCAGGGATAGAACGTCCTAATGACAAATTTGCAGATGACGCTAAAATAAGTGAGAATGTGAGTTGCAATAAAAAAAAGAGAAACTTATAATAGGTGAATGAGCCACAATTTGGCAGATTAACTTGGATAAGCATGAGATTATCCATTTTGGTGGGAGGAATAGAAAGGAGACCTATTTTCTAAATGGAGAGAAACTTCAGAGTGCTTCGGTGCAAAGGGATCTGGGTATCCACATGCATGAATTGCAGAAAAGTATTATGCAGATAATAAGGAAGGCAAATGGCATCTTGGCATTTATTGCTAAAGGAATAGAGTAGAAACGTAGGAAGTGTTACTGCAACTATACATGGCATCAGTAAGACCAGACCAGGAGTACTATGTTCAATTTTTGTCCCCTTACTTGTGGAGGGAGACAGTTCAGAAGATGTTCACTAGATTAATTCCAGAGGTAAAGGTTTTCTTAGATGAAGAGAAATTGAGCAGTTTTGGCCTATACTCTCTGAAGTTTAGAAAAACAAGATAAGATCTAATTGAGGTACATAAGTTGCTAAAGGAGATTGACATGATAGATGCAGAAAGGACATCTCTTGTGGAGCAATCTAGAACGAATTACCATATTTTTGACATAAAGGGTAGCAGAATTAAAACAGAGATTAGCAGAAATTATTTCTTTCAAAGAATCATAAATCTATTGAATTCACTATCCCAGAATGCTAGGATGTTGAGTAAATTTAAAGAGGAGATGTAAAGGTTTTTAATTAATAATGCATTGAAAGATTTCACATATTTACATTTTACAGGTGCCACCTTTTAGGGGGAAAAAACAGCATTCAGTACTACAGAGTATCAACATTACATTAAATAAAAATCGAGTGCTCTCAAGGCTTCAGTCAGCATGTGATATCCAAGCACTAGGCAATGAAGTTTCAATTTAGTTACGATGGTATACATTGAATATGTACTCAGTTCCAACAGTGCCACGTTTAACTTTCAAATTATTAGTTCCATGCAATCCTGCCAGCAACAGGGAAAAGGGTTAATGCAAGGTTTTCGATAAGTCACTAAGGTCAGTTCAGCGGTCACCGAAAAGGAGTTCCAAGTTGCAAACAATGAGTGAGGATGTAAGGCAGAATTAGAAGTCCTGTAGATATCTGTACTGCTGGGTAGGCAGCTGAACTGCACAGATTCTGTGCACTGTACTTTTGTTTCACTCTTTTGAGGGAGTAGGGCTTCGCTGCCTGGTGCAGCATTTATTGCCTATCCCTAGTCATTCTTGAGAAGGTGGTGGTGAACTGCTTTCCAAAACTGTTGCAGTCCATGTGCTGTAGGTAGACCCATGGTGCTATTATGGAGGGGATTCCAGGATTTTGACCCAGCAACACTGAAAGAGCACCAATATATTTTCCAAGTCATTGTATACATTTTCACAAGGCTACTCAAGTACTTTTAACAAGAGTTCACAGTTTATTACACAAGAGAATGAAGGAAAAAGCTATATATCTGGTCAACACAATTTGATTTGATAAAATCTTAATAGCAAAAAGAACAACTCAACCCTTTTCTCCAACAATATCCTTTGGACACATTCAACCCCAGTGTAGTACCAAACTTATCTCTTTAATTTCTGTCCATTCTGGCAAGATTAAATACTTTTCCTTTTGGGCTTTCTGGACATTCATCGGATGTTTTTCTCTCCGTCTCTTCCAGAAACACAAAAGTACATGTTCACCCATGACTGTTCTCACTGCAACTACCAGAAAACTTAAGGCACAAACTTTCTTGGAAAATACGTTTGAACTCATTCAACCCGCAAGTTCCCCTCTGAACCACTCACTATCCTTACGTGAACTCTATACACTTTAAATAGAATTCCTGCCAGGAACTAGCAGTTTTTTTTTACTTGAGTAGAAACTATTAAATCTGGAATTGCTCTTTAACAGCCATCAACAGAAAATCTTCAGCTTTGTAGAACTGGATTAAAACTCTAAATCCAATTATAAAGGGAGCAACTCAAATTCATCATGCCATTGAAAAACATAATATATGTGTGTTCCACTGAATCAAAGACATAATAGTTGACTGCTTGATCAGAAGCAGGTTTTAAGGAGAGTTATAAAGAGAGAGAGAGGTGGAGACACTAAGATTGAGGGAGACTCACTCCTTGGAAGTATCAAGGTTAACTTTCAGGTTTTTCTTGGCAGGTTATAAATAAGTAGTCAACACATCCCTAAAGGAGAAATGTTGTCATGTTGGCATAATAATAGTGCATGCTTAATTCCCAGGACAGAGATTTTTATCTTATTATAAATATTATTAATTGTATGGTATAAATATTAACCTGCACCTGAATCATTTAAAAGGCAAAAGTAACTAAGTAAACTTACCCACCTATCATCAAATCATGTAAGTGTATCTCCTGCCTGCATTTTTTGCAAGGCTTCTTTTTAAATAGATATAGCATTTTCAACAAAATATTAGTTGGTAGTTAAAGATAGTCAAATTACTAAAGAAAAAGTTTTTAAACTTTCAATTTGTAAACAATTCCATATCGAAAGTGAAATGAGCAAAAGGCTGAAAGGAAACCATGAGAAATATTTGGGTCTAACCACGTTCCTCATAGGAGTGACTGGTGGTCTGCTCTAAATACTGGTAGCAACTTTTTAATGACTACAGCAGTTGCTAGTAATGTAATTACTGGTTTTGTTTACCTATTAACAACAATAAACTTGCATCTTTGGACTGACAAACCTTTGAACATCAGTGAAAGTAACAACTGACACACCAGAAATTGTAGCAGTACCGTAATTCTAATAAATGCACGTCTCAATTATTAGTTTACTTTTGCAACAGAAATCAAACATTTCTCTTATACATACAAAATATTGTGGATGTTGGAGATATGAAATAAAAACAGGAAATGCTAGAGAAACTCAGTGGAGTGGCAACATCTGTGGAGGGAGAAACAATGTTAATGTTTTAAGCTCGATAACGCTTCTTTGTTCTGAAGAAATTTCTTGGAACTCAAAATGTTAACTTTATTTCTCTCTCCACAGATGCTGAAACACATACTGATTTTCTCCAGCATTTTCTGTTGTTATCAAAGGTTTCTCTCATCTAGATTTAACAGCTTGTCCACAATGAAGATCTTGGTGCGCCTAAATTACTATTTCCTAATCTTATCTGAAATCTAACATAATACCCATCATCCAGCCTGATGGAACCACCTGTTATTGGAACCATTCCCATTTCTTCAAATGCAGCCACAGCATTTCTAAAGCTTTCTTTGACACTCCTGAACAGTCACTTTGAAAGTTCTTCAAGAACCCACCCTTGTTTTCTTCTATATGATGCTGCATGGCAACATCATCTGCAAACATTAGTGCCACAAATAGGCTGCTTTTATGCAGCTGTACCTCTCTTCGCCAAGGTCAAAAATCACACAATACCAGGTTATAGTCCAACAGGGTTTATTTGAAAACATTAGCTTTCAGAGCGTTGCTTCCTCATCAGGTGATGAAGGAGCAAAGCTCCGAAAGCTAGTGTTTTCAAATAAACCTGCTGGTCTATAACCTGGCATCATGTGATTTTTTTGCTTTGTCCAACCCAGTCCAGCACCGGCACCTCCACATCATCTCTTCTCTAATACTACACCCTTCATTGATCAGGTTTCTTATCAAACATTCAGTATTGGACTTAGACTTCTTCCAACTAAACACTATGAACATAAAAGGTGTTCAACAGGATTTGTCATTTTCTGCGGGGTATTATAAATTAGTTTATAAATTATAAAAACAGGTCATAGTGCTTGACCAGAGCTTCACTTTTATGTTCAAACAACCCTAAAGAAGGGTTAACAATCAGTTCTCAATTACTGTTTGCAGAGCTGTTTGTAGTGTTTTGTGCATATAGGCAAACAGAACCTTTCACTTTTTTATAATCTTAAGATTTTCATCATTAAGAAAATTTTACAAGAAAGCTTGGATCCATTTCTTATGTTTTAACATAATGACCATCAGTAACTTTCTGCTTTTATCAAAAAATCGAATGGCTAAATACAGTCATAAACTTGAATATAGAACTCAGTTCTTTTATTTCAGTTATTCATATATACATGGTGAAAAGTTAGTCCCAGTACAAATATCTAGGAACAGCATGGATTACATCATGGTAATTGGAAAGTTCTCCCATATCCCTAATGTTATTAGTCAGAGATGTACATCCCTTCACATGTCCACACTTTTATCAGGTCATACTTTTCCAGGTGCCCAGTTACTCCATTCTAGATGCATTAACAGTCTACTGCCATAAAATTTACATTTAAAAATCGTAACACAGGAAAAGCTAAATTTATTAAGCAGGCAAATGATCGCAAAAAGGCAGAGAAACATGCAATGAAGTCCATCCGCAAAAGAAATCCAAAACAAATAAGCCGATTTGTTGATATACTTCAGCAGCAATTATTTCAGTAAAATTATGGTAACTATGTTTGTTAACTACCGTGATCATAAAACAAGAAATCTGGAAATTCAGCCAATTGATATCAGTAGCAGGGTGCTGAAGTTGAAGGCCATAGAAAGTTATTATATGAGATTTTTTCCTCTTTGGAAGAACTGTTTTATGATCTCTAGCTTTAAAACATATACCTAATAAAACTGTTACTTCAGGTCAGAAGGAACAGGTACTGCTAATGGTCTGAAAAAGGAATTCAACCTCATGTACTACTGAAATGCAATAAAATTAACAATCCCATACTACAACTATAATTCAAAACAGGACAATGTTACAGATTTACAAGACTCTATATTGTTTTATAGTCATTTTACAAGAAGTTAACAACAAGCATTAAACAACTCAGTCATGTCATTTGTTTAAATAATCTATAAAAATACCAGGATCACTTACTTTCAAATTCTTATAAGCACAGCATAAAGTACGCTGAATAATCACGGTCATCGAAGTTCTTCAACATAACTAAATACAACTTGCTAGTTCACAGCATATTCAAAATACTTAAGTATATTTTATCAGCATTATACCAGTCAGGTGACCCCGAGGAATACTAATCAGAAGGGCTACCTGTTCCAGGAACTAACTTACATTTTAGAATGTAGATTTAAAATTTAACAGCAAATTCATTTTGACAGTTTTTGGCAATGAAGGTCTTTGACATCGGTCACAGCATACAGTGAACTTGCCATATGTCAAATTTTGACAAACCAAAACTCTAGTTGTTCTGAGTTGTCAGCTCGGCTTGTTGGCAGAATACAACATCCAATAGAATGATGCCACTGATAAACTGATGTTCCCACTGGTTACACCAGATTAGCCAAACTCATCAAGTTTGTCATATGTTGTGCTAAATAATCAGAATAGAGTTTAGCAGTAGCACAAAATCGTAGAGCAGTGGGCAAGCCATCATTTGGCATTAAAAGTAGATTAGATTAAATTCTCTACAGTACGGAAGCAGGCCCTTCAGCCCAACAAGTCCACACCAATCCTCTGAAGAGTAACCCACCCAAACCCATTCCCCTACCCTATATTTACCCCTGACTAACGCACCTAACACTATGGGCAATTTATGATGGCCAATTCCCCTGACCTGTACATTTTGGGGTGTGCCGTGCAAAAGCGCATTCAACTCCGAACATTTGTTTATGTACATTTTACAGTACAAGGTCAGTCATCATATGGTGTGAAGTACAATGAAAAATAAAGTTAAACATGATTGTCTGTTTGCGTTAATTTATATCTATCACCAATGTATCAAAGCAAAACTATGTTCCAATTGATTTGCTGATTGGTCCAGTGACAGGTAAAACATCTTTCAATAGTAATTTTAACCAAACTGTCTTATACCTTTCTATATACTGGATATGCCAAAAGCAGTACCAATAAATAACAAGCAGTTTTCATCCAATCCCTTTAGTAGGCTCATTCCATATGCTTCAGAAAAACATTCTAAACAGTGGTAGCTGAATGCAAACTGAGCCAAGATCTGATGATAGTTTTCTGAAAAAGATTGCACAAAGCTAGTTGTCCTTTAACTATAAAGATTAGTTGAAGCCTAACTGTCCCTCCAAAAAAACTTACACTTAATAGTTGCTCATAATTCATTGACCAAAAATAGCAACATTTCAACACCTGAGGAATACTTTTCGCAATATTTAGCCATTAAAGAGAAAGGACTACTGTATATAGGCAGATAAATCACTTAGCACCTGTTGTTTGAGATAATTAAAGGTTTATTTTAATTATTCATCAGCAACGAGGTAATACAATGTGACCTATTTTACTACTTGATATGCAGCACTTGGCTCAGTGGTTAGCACTGCTGCCTCACAGCACCAGGGACCCGGATTCGATTCCAGCCTCAGGTGACTGTCTGCGTGGAGTTTGCACATTCTTTCTATGTCTGTGTGGGTTTCCTTCGGGTACACCGGAGGAAAGTTGTGCAGGTTAGGTGAATTGGCCAGACTAAATTGCCCATAGTGTTCAGGGATGTGTAGGTTAAGTGCATTAGTCAGATGTAAATGTAGAGGAAATGGGTCCGGGTGGATTACTCTTCAGAGGGTTGGTGTGGACTTGATGGGCTAACTGGCCTGTTTCCACGATGTAGGGATTCTATGAAGGTGCATTACTTTGCTTCAGAATGAAGATTGAACTAAAGCTGCAATATTAGCAAAATTTATTTGGATGTAATAACATAGCGATGTCTCCTCTACGATAAGATGTCAGTGATGGTCCTCATCAACGGTAATATGACAGAATTCGTTGAGATTCAGACAAACATCAAGCAGGGAACTGTCATCACCCCCACCCTTTTCTCCATTTTCATCGCCATCATTCTTCATCTCGTCAAGAATGAGCTTCCCAGTGGTATGGACATGGTGTATAGGATGGAGGGAAAACATCAACCTAAACCAGCTAAAATCCAAGAAAATGATAACCGACCTCACTAGTGGAATGTCACTATGTGGATAACAACTTCATCACTGCTCTCCCAGAAGAGAAACTTTGAGCCTTGCTTAATGCCCTCGCAGAAGCATACCAAAGTATTGGTCTCAGCCTCAATCTCAAGAAGATTTAAATCCTTTACTAAACTCATCCCAGGTCAGGTTCTAGTCCAACCTTCCATTAGGATAATTGGAGAAATCCTCCCAAACATGGAATATTTTCCTTCCCTGGGAAACTACCTCTCACCTGAGGTTGACAAGGGTGCAGAGATTCAACATCACATCCAATCTCCAAGCACCTTCCAACATCCAAGAATGAGAGTCTTCAACGATGTCCATGCTTACACCAAGATTCTTGTGTATAAGGTAGTTAACCTTCCAATTTTTTTACATGGCTCCAAAACTTTTTAAACGAACATTATATGTTGCAGATCCACAGCAAAGCTAAAGCCTCTGGGAGAATAAACATTATTTTCTATCATTTGAATTTCTCAACAGAAAATTAGAACTTTGTTTTGACTCATCACACATTAAAATCAATGATGTCAAGTTAACCATTAGGAAATCTTGGTGTGATCTTACTATTGATGAGTAATGATAAATGCATGTGCATTCAATAGTGTCTGCTGTTTTCCGGTGGAAATTCATGAGCCAAGCAGCTCAGATAAATTTATGGACTGGAATGTGTATAAAACATTAAAATGTTTACAAAACACACATATTTATACAACATACTATATGTTTAGCAAATGTTAATGATCATATACTAAATGTTGTTCTGCTGCTTTATTGAAGCTTTTCATTTGTTGGTGTCTGTTAATTTTCAAGTGTAAAACTGGGGTACATTGGAAAATAATTTAGAAAGCAGGGATTTAGAATGAAAAAGAAAGGTACAATTCATTATCACCTTTTGATTTGTCTCAGCATTACATGAATTATTTTAGAAGGTTAGCATTTAAACTGGAATCTTAAGATCCTTGGAAACTCTAATTGCTAACCATCTGGTACATATTAATCCACTAGTACAGAAATAAATCATACTTTTGTTATGTAATCATGGTTCAGGATACATTGCTTAAGATCGCTATAGAAAAAAGTGTGAAACCATGTTGCTTGACATTTCAGCAAAAGAATATTTGCTTTCATCAAGGCACTTAATTACAACCCACTGAATGCTGAAAACAGATTGATCATTGCCAGACAAGTGCAGCTGTGTGCGTTTGCTGATGATTCCATCATCATGATGGGATGGCTTACCTCAATGAACAACTTGGAGGGAAGACTTAAAATAGTGTATTCAGGTCAGGATTTTACAGCACAAAAGTAGGCTCTTTGGCCATGGTGCCCGCCATCAAGAATATATCTATAGGTCAATTTTTCAGCACTTGGCCTGTAACCTTGTTTGCTATGGCACTTTAAGTGATCATCTAAATATTTCATAAATGCTGTGATGGTTGCTGACTCTACCACCTTTTCAGACAGAAAATTCCAGACACACTCTATCCTCTGTGTGAAAAAAATTATTTTAAATCCCCTCTTAAACTTCTGCCCTGTACCTAAATGTATGGCCCCTGCTTAAATGACCCATGCTAAGGGAAAAGGTTTCACCTGTCAATTCCTATAGAACTTTGTACACCTCAATCAGATTCTTTCTCAGTCTTCTCTGCTCTAAGGAAAACAACTACAATGTATCTAATCTCACTTCACAGTTGAATTGCTCCAGCTAAGCAACACCCTGGTGAAACTCCATTGCACCATCTCAAGTGGAATCAAATCCTTCCTATATTGTTTGCAGCCAGAACTGCACACATTATTCCAACTGTGGCCTAACTAATGTCTTATACATCTACATCATAACTCCCTGCTCTTACATTTAATATCTCAACAAATAAAGGCAAGTTTCCCATATTCCTTCTGAGCAACCTTAGTCATGTACCCTGTTACCTTCAATGATGTGTTGGCATGCACACCAGGTCCCTTTGAACCTCTGTACTTCCTAGGGTTCCATTGTTGATCATTTACGTTTTTAAAATTAGAATATAATTTCTTGCACAGACATTAAGTACACCTCTGTACAAATCTAGCCATTATTTAAGGACATCTGGTGCAACACATACGGTCCATGACTCTCAAACAAAACATCTATCTGTTTAATCTGCATCCTTGCTTGAAGATTCATACTAGAAGTATGGTCAATGTGAGTAGAGACTTTGGCTGAATGACACCAAGACCGAATGAATAAAGGTACAAATTTGGTTCAAAGAAAAGTGCTTTACCTAAGCTTTACAGCAGGAACTGAGCTCTCCATAAACAGAAGGTGAGACATAAACAGAAGGGGAAAAAGATACAGAAAAGATATAGATTGTGAGGTCTACATGCAGTCAGACCAGCAGTGCAGTGATGTCACGAATTAAACACAATGCAAGTGCACAGAAGGCAGCTTCCGCATGCGCAGGATTGGTGAACATTTCTAGTCTTGAAAGTGAAGCTTAGGTTTTGTTCTTTAATCTCTTTATTCTGTACTTTCTTAAAAATAGCTTAAGTATAAGATTGAAATTAGTTAGTTTTAAACTAAAAACAAAGTATAATAAACTCTGAAGAGCAGAAAATCTAAAGTAATTAATTAAATCAAATACAATAGTAATAGCAGGATAGGTGATGTGGTGCTGCTGTAGGATGTGGAACCTGCTGGAAACTAACATGATCAAGAGTGAACACAACTATAGCAAATATTTGCAGCTCAAGGAAATACACATTTGAGTTTAGGAGCTGGAGTCTGAGCTGCAGACAATATCAGGGAAGGGAAAGGTTACCTGGACACTTTGCTCCAGGAAATCACACCCCAAAACAATGTCATTCATATTTGTTCTGTAACCTGGGGCATGAAAGTGTGACTGCGAATGAGGCAGATACAGGATCCAGGCAGTTTTGTTTAAAGAGCCCTGGTCCCTGCAATTATCCACCAATCATGAGGTTCATGCAATTTGAATGGGGAATGCAGGGAGGATTAGCAAACTGACCATGGCACTGCTATATAAGAAGATATTCAAGCTGGGGAAGAAAATCAAAATCTACTTGTGGCAGGGAATAGTATAAAGGGGAATAGATATTGTTCTCTGCATTCATGTGTGAATCTGAAGGCTGTGATGCTCACCCAGCCTCAGTGCTCAGGCTATCTCCTCAGGAATGGAGAAAAACCTGGAGTGGGAAGGAAGGATCAATTTTCAATGTCTCCTTTGGTATTAACTACATTGAAATGGCTATAAAGGATGCTGTGCTGAAAGAATTTAAACAATAAAAAGAAAATTAAAAAGCAGCACCTTCAAGCTAATCTCTAGATTATTAACTGAACCATGGGTGGACTACACAGTGCAAATGTAGTCATGGGGTTAAATGCATGGCGCCAAAGATTGGTGTGGGAGGAATGGTTTTCAGTTCAAGGGACACTGGCACCAGTACTATGGTAGATGAGAGCTGCCCAAATGGGACTTACTTCACTTGAACTGTGCAGAACAGAGATACTTCAAACTAACTGAGCAGCAGTTGTTGGGAGAGGGAAAATGCAGTCTGACAAAACAAAAGGGTAAGGCAGCTATACAGGTCCACTATTTGGATAAGGATACATAAAGTGAGACAAGGGACAGATATAAAAACATAGAAAAACAGCAGCAAATAGGGTCAAAGGATGAAAACGTGTCAAAAAAGCTATTTTTTTGAATGTGTATAGTATTCCAAATACAATAAATGAATTAATGGTGCAAAAAGAGGTAAATGGGCATGATATTATTGTCATTATAGAGGTATGGTTGCAAGGAAATCAAAATTGGGAGCTAAGTATTCAGGAATATATAACTTTTTGAAATGAAAGGAACGAAAGAAGGTGGGGTATCTTTGATCATACGAGATTGATCTTGAATTGCAAGATGTACGATCTATATAGGCGGAGGTAAGCAATAACAAGGGAAGGAGACACTACTGGGAGCAGTCTATAGGTCCCCAAACAGTTGCTATGTTGCAAGATAGAGAATAAATATGGAGATAATGAAGATATGTTAAAAAAAGGCAGTTCATTCATTATTGGTGACTCTAACCTTCATGCAGTTTGAGAAAATCAAATTGGCATATGTAGCCACAAGGAAGAATTCAAAGAGTACATTTGAGACAGTTCCTGGAACAATACTTTGTGGATTGAACCAGGGATCAGGCAGTTTTGGATTTGGTGATGCGTAATGAGGCAAGTTTAATATATGATCTCAGAGTAAAAGATCACATGGAGAACAGTGGCCATAACATAGTAAAATTTATCATTTCATTTGACAGGGAGAAACTTGGGTTAGAAACAACTATGCTGAACTTAAATAAGGCAAATTAGAAAGGAATGAGGGCAGTTAGCTAAAGTGAACTGAAAAAGGAGTTTAGCAGAAAAGATGGTTGAGAAACAATTACAGGGGTTTTAAAAACAAGTTCATGACTCACAACAAAGATATGATTAGATTAGATTCCCTACAGTGTGGAAACAGGTCCTATGGCCCAACCAGTGCACAACGACCCTCCGAAGAGTAACCCATCCAGACCCATTTCCCTCTGACAAATGCACCTAGCACTATGGGCAATTTAGCATGGCCAATTCACCTAACCTGCACATCTTTGGACTGTGGGAGGAAACCAGAGCACCGGGAGGAAACCCACGCAGACACAGGGAGAACATGCAAACCCCACACAGACAGTCGCCCGAGACTGGAATCGAATCTCAGACCCTGGTGCTGTGAGGCAGCAGTACTAACCACTGAGCCACCGTGCCACTTTTATATATATTCCAGTGAGGAAAAAAAGATTCTTGGAATGGGATAAGGCAACCACAGTTAACCAAGGAAGTAAAGAATTGTGTCAAATTGAAATAAAAAAACTTACAATGTAGCAAAGATTAGTAGCAAACCATACAGAATTAGGAATTTTTTTAAAAAATTCACAATAGATAATCAAAACACAATAATAGAGAGAGAGAAAACAAACTTTAAGGATATACTTGCAAGGAATTTCACAATGGGCAGCAAGAGTTTCTTATAAGAAGGAAGATAGAGGCAAAAATGAACATAGGGTTCTTAGAGGATGAGGCTGAGGAAATAAGTTCCACACCAATAAGATTCCAACCAAGAGCTTTCTGTCTTTATGCCTCAAAATTGTAACATGTGTTGCCTTTGCCCACAAGTCTATCATGTTTATGAAATTTTTTGGGTCATTAAGTGCATTCAAGGTTGAGACAGAGAGATATTTAATCTGTAAGGGAATCCTAGCGTTTTGGAGAAAAAGCAGGAAAATAGAGTTGAGGATTATCAGATCAGGCATAATCTCACTGAATGACAAAGCAGTCTTCATGTGCCAAATTGCCTAATTCTGCTCCTAAGTCTTATAACCTCAGCTTCTTTTTATAAACTCAACAATATTAGTTAATAGGTTTAATTAGTCACATGTTTTGTAACCATTTCATTATATACTGTGTGACAAATCAAAAAATATAAACAAAAAATTGTCATTAATCTAATCATTCTATAATTAGATAAAGAATGCATCCATCCACCCATTTCATCATTTTTAGATTTCATAAATATGTTAGACTTGTGGGCTAAGGCAACACATGTTACAATTTTGAGGCATAAAGACAGAAAGCTCTTGGTTGGAATCTTATTGGTGTCTGGTTGTGGAACTTGCAGTTGGGCAGACATGAGAAAAGTCAAAGTCAGCCATGATTGTTCTTCTAAGTACCCCTATGAAATAAACTTGGTGCTGTGTAAAAAAGGTGTGAAAACCTGTAGCCTGTCAAAAGTAATAATTTCTGCTTTAATTCCATGTTCTACTTTCTTCCCCCTTTCACATAAGAAGAATTTGATCGACTGGGCCTGTATTCACTAGAATTTGAAAGAATGAGAGGATCAGTCATGATCATATTGAATGGTGCAGCAGACTCAAAGGGCCAAATGTTTTATTCATTCATGGGATGCAGGCATCACTGGTTAGAGCAATATTTACTGCCTATCACTAATTGTCCTGGTGAAGGTGCGTGATGAGCTGCCCAGAAACAGGATGCTGTTATCAATTTCTCACAAATTACTCTAGAATAAGTGGAGAACAAAACTTTAATTTAACTTCGGTGTGAATTAAATAAACAATCTGAAAAAACCTGAAACTGAAGTAAATACAAAAACAATAGAACCCAATTTAAAATCAGATAGAGCATTAAGATAGAGCATTAAGATTTCTGATGGTTGTGCAGCTGAATATGCTGTCCTCCATTGCTTTGGTGGTGACGACATTGAGCTGATGATCCCATGCACAGAATTAACACATCTTAAATCTCCAAATAGATTAATAGAAAATGGCCCTATTCAGGCTTCTGCCACAAACCAAAATAAGTCTCCAAACACTCCAGCACAAGGTCATTAGAAAACCAAGTGTATAACCAGATCTTTGTTTGTGTATCTAGAGCATTATTAGACAAAAAAAAAGTCTGCCCCTAAATGAGATTTGCTGAACTCAAACAACTTGATGTTCACAACTGTTTCCGTGAAATACAATTTGCTATAATTTAGTTGGAAAGATTTCTTTATTTAAAAGTAAATAATTGCTTGACAGCATAGAACGTGAGTATTGAGTGTTGGCTGTTTACTATAGGCCCCTCAATAGCAACAGAGATGTGGAGAAACAGATTGGGAAACAGATTTTGGGAAGGTGCAGAAGCCACAGGGTAGTAGTCATGGGTGATTTCAACTTCCCAAACATTGAATGGAAGCTCTTTAGATCAAGTAGATTGGATGGGGCAGTGTTTGTGCAGTGTGTACAGGAAGCTTTTCTAACTCAGTATGTAGATTGCCCGACCAGAGGGGAGGCCATATTGGATTTGGTACTTGGTAACGAACCGGGATAAGTGATGGGCTTGTTAGTGGGTGAACATTTTGGTGATGGTGACCACAATTCTGTGACTTTCACCTGATTATGGAGAGAGATAGGTGCGTGCCTGTAAGACAGGATCTGAGGAGCATAAGTTGGGAGCATAGGCTATCAGGGAAGGATGTCGTGGAAATGTGGAACTTTTTCAAGGAACACATACGACGTGTCCTTGATATGTATGTACCTGTCAGGCAGGAAAGAGATGGTCATGTGAGGGAACCTTGGTTGACGAGGGAGGTTGAATGTCTTGTAAAGAGCAAGAAGGGGGCTTACATAAGGTTGAGGAAACAAGGTTCAAACAGAGCATTGGAGGGATACAGGATTGCCAGAAGGGAGCTGAACGGATAGGATCAAGGATAACCCCAAGGCATTTTATGCGTATGTGAGAAACATGAGAATGACGAGAACGAGGGTAGGTCCGATCAAGGACAGTAGTGGGAGACTGTGTATTGAGTCGGAAGAGATAAGTGAGGTCTTGAACAAGTACTTCTCTTCAGTATTTACGAACGAGAGGGACCGTATTGTAGAAGAGGAGAGTGTGAAATGGACTGGTAAGCTAGAAGAGATACCTGTTAGGAAGGAAGATGTGCTGGACATTTTGAACAACTTGAGGATAGACAAGTCCCCCAGGCCTGATGGGATATATCCTAGGATTATGTGAGAAGCAAGAGAGGAAATTGCAGAGCCGTTGACAATGATCTTTTCGTCTTCAC
>NC_057713.1:7735564-7754899 GCF_004010195.1 Chiloscyllium plagiosum
ATTTTAGGAAAGATGTGGAAGCTTTGGAGAGGGTGCAGAGAAGATTTACCAGGATGTTGCCTGGAATGGAGAATAGGTCGTACGAGGATAGGTTGAGCGTGCTAGGCCTTTTCTCATTGGAACGGAGAAGGATGAGGGGTGACTTGATAGAGGTATATCAGATGATCAGGGGAATAGATAGAGTAGACAATCAGAAACTTTTTCCCCGGGTACAACAGAATGTTACAAGGGGACATAAATTTAAGGTGAAGGGTGGAAGGTATAGGGGAGATGTCAGGGGTAGGTTCTTTACCCAGAGAGTGGTGGAATGCGCTGCCTGTGGGAGTGGCAGTGTCAGAATCATTGGCGAACTTTAAGTGGCAATTGGATAAGTTCATGAATGGGTGCTTAAGCTAGGACAAATGTTCGGCACAACATTGTGGGCCGAAGGGGCTGTTCTGTGCTGTATTGTTCTATGTTCTATGTTCTATTTAGTAGAAAACAGTATTGATCTTTTCATTGTTTATTCTTCTGGATTTGTAACAATTAGATACTTATGCAGTACTTCAAAGGGGAAAATCTGTGTAACGTCACTAATTCCAGCATCTCCTAACTTCTACATTGTACCATCTTTTCTATAGCTATAACGCCTATTTGTATTCCTCAGTGTAATGTAGTTCCTCAATGAAGGAATGTGTCACCCCAGGTACTTTATTTGCCTAAAGCTCTTACTGCGCAAAGTAATTTGAACAGGTATAGCATTTGTACTGATGATGACAATACATACTTAGGTTTAATGAGACGTGGTTAGTACTTTTGATAAACTTGAATGTACCATGCCATGAATAACACCCACCATTTAATATTCCAAGAAATTGTAGCATAAAAAGCAGAATTATTATAAATAATGTTTCATTAAACATTGCAAAAGTGTCTGCCACAACTGAAAATTTAACTGATCATCTTGAGATGAAAAATCAAAGTCTTCAAACTTTGCTCAGTAATTTCCTGTAGCCCACTGAAAAGTCTGCAGAATGAAGTATTACATCAGTTATGCAAATTTAAAATAAAATCTAAAAAAAGTTCAGTTTTAAAATCAAATTGTTTAAGCTCTAAAAGCCAAGTAAAGTTCATGTGGTAAGTGAAGTCGAAGCAGTGGTTCCCCTTATTGCTCTGTAGGCTTTATCACAGAGATTCCCTGTTTGACAAACAGCAATAAACATGGGCTATCCAAAGTCAACAAAATAGCCTCTAAAGTGGCATTAAAAAATGTATATCGCACATAAATGGTGAGGTGGGCCAAACTTGCAGCATCCTCTTTCCAGTAAACAAAGCCTAACAGTTCCTGAAGCAATTAAGTTTACGCCAAAAGCAGAATCAGATTCTTTGATATAAAAAGCAAACAAAAGAACTTACAGGAGGGCACAAATTCATTAGAACATAGTTCATGGTGATTTCATGAGACATGGCAAGAAGTCTCTAAAGAACGAAATAAGAGGAAGTACAAATTATGCACCAAGACCATTTTCTTACATCTTCAGTTTCAGTTTATCAAACAGAACAATCTGTCCAACCCTCTCTCTTTCCTGTATTAAGACCAGAGCTATGCTGAGTTCTGTTTGTACTACAATTTAGCTAATTCAATGCAGGACACTCAGTTTGTTCTCAATAACATAGACCAGATGATAGTAGTTGACGAAACACATATATATTAATACAAGTTCTATCAACTATCTAGCAGGTCATAATGGCTCACAGAAATCCATCAACTAACTAGACTCAGCTTGAACACATTGTACTGCCTAACAATTGTTTTAAATTTGTTATCTCATTATTTACCATTCTCAGCATTTATCGATATTTTATGCTATACAAAGTAATGGTGTAATTTAGTACAAACTTAGAAGGTTGGCATATGGTTTAACCATTGGGTCATGTATGTTTGCTTATAAATCTTTAAATTTAAAAGATTTAGAATCATCGAATATCTACAGTACAGAAGCAGGCCATCCAGCCCATCGAATCTACACCAACCCTCCCAACAGAATCTCACCTAGACCCACATCACTACCCTATACGTGTAACCCTGCATTTCCTATGACCAGTCCACCTAACCTGCACATCTTTGGATGGTAGCTCGAAACCGGAGCATCCACAGAAAATCTGTGCAGACACTGGGAGAATGTGCAAACTCCAGATAGAAGGTTACCTGAGGGTGAAATTGAACTCAGGTCCCTGTCACTTCAGACAGCAGTGCCAACCACTGAGTCACCACACTATCCCTGTCAGGTCATCAGGGCGTTTGAAGTATCTAGTACCCTTTGTCTCTAGCCATCATGGATCTCACCCAGGCATCCAATTATGTGAGCAGAGAATACAATCATTTCTTCTATAATGTGATGGTTGCATTATAAAACGCTATATAAAATTCACACAATAAAAATAGCACTTAAAGTGTTGGCGATGTAATCGTGGTATAGCCAGCACACGTTTTAAAAGTTTGCACTTTAGAAACAATGTTGTCTACTTATCAATCACGTTACAGCCAATTCGCCTTGACGAAACACGTGTTATAACAGAACAACCTGTATTTTTTTAAGCTGCTGGAGAATACTACCTACCCATGAGAGCTGCTCGATGTGATCTCATCTCTCTATAACTACTTGATCAATAAGGTCAGCTATGATAAGACAATCTTGGAACACTTTTAAGATCCACAGTAGGGTGAAACAGAGTTGTCTTCTCGCAACTACACTCTTAGGCATATTCTTCTAATTATTATCATATGGGCTTCAGGTCATCCATATTGGCTCTCTACTTACCTTCCGTAGCTCTGCTATAAGGACACCTACAAGTGAGATGTGAAGATGGTGGATATTGATAATGACAACTGACAGACAGTCTCTAACAGCTATTACCTCTGATCGCTTATTACTTGAAAACAAATTGAGAGAGGTGACCTGAAATGAAAAGCACAGATGGCTAAGAAGAGTACCTAGAAAAAACAAAGGCCAACTTCAGCTCACCACCACCTTCTCAGTGCAAAGTAGGGATGGGTAATAAATACTGGCTCAGCCACTGATGCCGATGTCCAACAAGTGAATATTAAAAAAAAGGTCCAGTCTTTCCCTGCATTTCCAAATAAAAACTGAAAGAATTGCGGATGCTGCAAGAAAGGAACAAAAACAGAAATTGCTGGAAAAGCTCAGCAGGTCTGGTAGCAGCTGTGAAGAGAAATTAGAATTAACATTTTGGATCCAGTGACCCTTCCTCAGAACCGCTGCATTTCCAACTTTCTAAATAACATTAAGCTAAGAGCATGGTGAACAAAATACAGTAAGAAGTTACAAATAGACATCAATAAAATAAGCAAGTGCGGAAAACTATGGCAGAGAGAGTTTAGATTAAATTTGATTAGATTCCCTACAGTGTGGAAACAGGCCCTTCGGCCCAACAAGTCCACACTGACCCTCCGCAGAGCAACCCACCCAGACTTATTTCCCTCTGACTAATGCACCTAGCACTATGGGCAATTTAACATGGCCAATTCACCTGACCTGCATATCTTTGGACTGTGGGAGGAAACCGGAGCACCCGGAGGAAACCCACGCAGACACGGGTAGAATGTGCAAAATCCACACAGTCGCCCAAGGCTGGAATCGAACCTGGGACCCTGGTGCTGTGAGGCAGCAGTGCTAATCACTGAGTGACCGTGGCACCCCAGAGTTTAATGTACAGAGTGTAAATTACTTAATTTTGAAAGTCCAATTGAAATATTTTCCCAATAGAGAGGCACAAAGTATTTTGATGGAGCAAAGAGTCTTAAGTGTCCAGCTGTACAAATCATTACAATTTGAGTAAAGTTACAAAATGTAAATCATAAAAAAAGCATATAGTACAACAGCATAAAAGTTATCCTGGTGGTCAAAGCCCACATGGACTTATTTGATTATCACGATTGATGTTCTATGTAGTTGGAGAAGTTGCTATTTTTTTCAGTTAAACACCGAGAAGACCAAAGTATTGTCATAGCCTCCAAAACTACACCTCCAATTATTTCCAAATAAAAACTGAAGAGCTGCAGATGCTGAAAGTCAAAGCAAAAGAAAATTGCTTGAAAAGCTCTGCAGGTCTGGCAGCATCTCTGGAGAGAAGTCAGAGTTAATATTTCAGATTCAGTGACCCTTCCTCAGAACTGAAAGGAGGAAGGGTCACTGGATCTGAAACATTAACTCTGTTTTCTGTCCACAGATGCTGCCGAACCTGCCGAGCTTTCCCAGCAATTTCTGTTTTTGCTTTTAATTATTTCTAATCCACTCAAGAGCCAGCAGTTCAGGCTGCACCTAATTTTACACCCAGGTCTTGTACTCAACCCAAGTTTAGCCTCTGACTCCATTAACACTCCCTAACAGACTGTCTACTTCCAGCTCAATAACATTACCATGGTTGCTCCTACCTCAGTAAAACTGCTGCTGAAACGTTCATACATTACTTTGTCACCTTAATGTTCAGCTACTTCAATATCCCCCAGGCTAACCTTTCATTCTTCACTCTATAAATGACAGCTTATCCAAAACTCCAGTATATAAATCGTACCCTACACTCCAGCTCACTCACCAATTTTTTTTTAGCTCCTCAACACCTCCAATTCAACATTCTTAACCTTGTGGTAAATAAGAACATAAGTACTAGGAGTATCAGTTAGGCAATTCAGTCTGAGTTGGCAATTCTGTCTCTTCAGCCTGCTCCACTGTACAATACAATCACAGTTGATCTAATCACAGTCTCAACTCTCATTTTCCTGCCTACTCTCCATAACGCTTCTGTAGTGATTGTAACAAAGTCAGTCAGAAGGACCTCACCAAATACAAATTTCCTGATTGGGCCAGATTAACAGCCCCAATCAGGAAGATCTGGCTAATAGATATAAACAGGAGTGTCAGAGACTCTGTTCACTCTGACAGCTGGCTCTGAGGAGGTAGATCAGTGCCAAGGATTCTCCACATGTAAACAAAGGGTAATTTGGTGACAGGATACTGATCCTGGTTGAGTTATTTCAGCTTCAGTCCAATACTAATTAAAATTATCTTTCTCCTCCTTAAACATACTCAGTGACCCAGCAGTCACTGCACTCTGGGGTAGGGAATTCTGCAGATTGACAACTTTTAGACAAGTAATTGCTCCTCACCTCTGTTTTAAACCTGCTAGACCCTATCCTAGACTTCCCATTCTAAATTGCCCTACAAGAAAAACATCATCTCTACATCTGCGTTGTCAATCCCTTTTCGCATCTTATATACCTGGATTTGTTCTCTTCTCATCTTCGAAACTCTCGCAAGTATAGGATTAAACTGCTCACTAGGAGAAAGTGAGGACTGCAGATGCTGGAGATCAGAGCTTGAAAATATGTTGCTGGAAAAGCGCAGCAGGTCAGGCAGCATCCAAAGAGCAGGAGAATTGACGTTTCAGGCATGAGCCCTTCTTCAACACATATTAAACTGCTCACTGTCTACTCACAAGACAAGGCTTTCATCTCTGGAATTAATTTAACGAACCTTCTTTGCCACTTTGTGCCATGGTGGCAGCGTGGGAGTAAGCATCAATAACTGTTTATAGAATTACCCTCAATGAAAATTAGATAGCTCTGGATCATGAGGCATTCAGACAGCAAGTTTATGTGAGTACAGGTCTCCAAATGAACTAAACTGCTCAATCTCTCTTCATAAGAAAAACCTCTCATCTCTGGAATCAATCGACTGAACCTCCTCTGACTGCTTCCAATGTAGCTACATCCCTCCTCAAGTAAGCCAAAACTGCACGCAATATACCAGGTGCAATTTCACTAATACCTTGTTAAATTGTGGTAATACTTAATTTTTCACATTACTCCTTTAGCAATAAATGGCAAAGTTCAATTTGCCTTCCTGAGCTTTGCCTGAGCACTTGCTTTTTGTGATTCATGCAGAAGGACACCTAATCCCTCTGCACTGAAGAATTCAAACATTTCTCTGCATTCATGTAAAAAGTATCTATTCTGTTCTTTTGAATAAAAGGGATAACCTCACACTTGTATTAAACTCCACTTGCCAAATTTTGGCTCATTCTCCTAATCTATTCTTATCCATCTATATACTTCTTTACAGCAACTTAATTTCCCACCTATTTTAGTAATTTACAAAGTTGACTACAGTACCTTCTATCCCTGCATCCAAATCATTAATATAGGTTGCTAATAGTTGCAGCCCAAGCATTAACGTCTGTGGCACTCCACTAGTTACATTTTGCCAATCAGATAAAGACCTATTTATCCTGATGCTCTGTTTTAATCACTCCTTCTCAGCTTTGTAAATACCTCACAATCCTATAACTGCCACCTTCTTCAGCAAACTTCTTACTACTTTCTATTCTTTCAACTCTGGCCTCTTCGGCAATCCTCCCATTTGAAAACAGGAATCAACCATTTAAAACCAAGTACAACTCGATGTTAAACATGCATTAGTTTGGCCAGTTTATCAAGTTGGTAATATCAAGAAGTCTTCACTGGGATAAGTTAATGCCTAAAATTTCAGAAAATAAAAATAATCAATGTTCCTATATTCAACTAAGTTTATTTAAACCCATAGTAAAAATGAAAAATGCAACACATCTTCTGTAATGTCAGCTCAAAATAAAGTTGTTTATATTTTTGAACAAATCTAGAGTCCTATGTCACAAAGAACAATACAACGCATAAAGATTATAAAAATAATGATTATAAAAATAATATATATTCAAATAATGAAGCAATGAAGAAAGCGAACGTGGTTCAAATCCACCATTAAAACTGACCATTAAATCCTTAGTGACTGTACCTAAACAAATTTACTGGAAACATAACTTGCACCATAAAGTCAGCAGCACAAATGTACAATCTGTAATCAATCACTTTATTTCTCTGTCAGCATTCTTTATTGCATAAGATGAAAAACACAGGGTTGTGTACTACTTACCTGTGAACTAACTCCACCTTGTTTATGTAGCATACCCCCAAAAAATTCAAATGTTTTAATAGGCGTTATTATTTTTATGTAGAATTTTTAATAAAATCACAACAGCTACCACTTAGCTCCCTAGAGAGAAACATAACTGAAAGTTTGATAAATAACTTCATACCACCAAATATATTTTGCATTTTATCCAGAAGCTATGTGAAATAAATGAATACATTTACAAGTGTTGCAGATCTTAATTAAAAATCTCTGTAATTTAAAGAACTATTGAGCAGATACATTTTACACTTACTAACTGTGCATTGATGGCACATGACATAAGATCTGATTACCTTCACTATTATTTGAGTAACTGTTCAATCGTGATATGTGCAAGATAACTGGTTCACTTTACAATATTATTAACCCTAGAGTTATGGTAGGATATGACATAGGTTCAATTTCAGAGTGAGATGCATTGAACTTTGTGATCAACATCCTCAAACTAATTTGAATAAGTTGTTCCCACACAGAAAAGGCTTAACATATAGCACATTTAGATTGGGAAGCTCAAAATTTGGTGAAGTGGCAACCCTAAAAATGCTGAAACTGACAGTAAATATAAAGTTGTGGTGATGACTGAAAGTGAAATCAAAATGGGAACTAACACTTCCTTAGACAAAATAACAATTAGACATGGAGTAGAATTATTTCTTCAATAATGTATTTAACAATGAATATTGACAGAGGAAATAAAGCTATTCCTGCAGATTCTACATTTTATTGAACAGAATTGTATATGAATTAGCTTTACTGTTACATTTACTAAAATGAGTCCAGTGAGAAGATTACAAGTCGCCACTTACAGCACCATCTTAGGTACAAAGGTTTCTAGTGACAGCTTCTTCAGTTACAGATTAGTTACACTGTAACTAATGTCACCAACACATGATGCCATCTTAGGTAGAGAGTACCTAGGTACAATCCTTAGTTACTGAATAAAGAAATGAAGGAAAAAAGTTACATTACAGCTATACACAGTATAACCATATGTCAGAAAAATAAGAAGAAAGTAAAAAAGACAAATATCACAGTCTCTCTCCAAAGGTTCTCCACAGTAGAGCAGCACAGGGGGCCTCCACGTGGTCTGACCACTGGCGGCCGCCATGCTCCGCACTGGGCTGCTACCACCACACTTTGCACTGGGCTGCTACCACGTTGCTCCGCAATGAGCCGCTTCTACTACGTTCTACCCTGGGACACTGCTCCTGCTTCGCACTGGGCGTCTGGTTGCTGGTGCCCTGCTCCGAGCAACAGACCGCTGACCCCACTTCAGGGGCCGGGTGTCTGAGGCTGAGAGCCCAAAAAGACAGAAGAAGAGAAGAAAACCACGGAAGGGTGAAAAAAAGGGCCAAGAAAAGAACAGGCGAAACGGACAAGCTCCAGCTGAAGAGTCCTACACTGCCACCATCTTACCGAAATGCTATGCTTTAATAAAACAATTTTATATTTCATCACAGAATTGTTATGGTGCAGAAGCAATTCACTCCTGGGATATGGGCGCCACATGAGGTTCAGCACATCACGAATGCAGCTGTTTTCTGAGCATTTTAACTTAGTGGCAAGCTCTTATTATTTCTGTATAATCTTTAGCATTATTTAAATGGAGACAATCATTCAATGCCAACTTGAATTTAAATTGACTATGCCTGCACCACACTTCCAGTCAGGGCATTCCAGACCCTAACTGTTCACTGTGTAATAAAGTTTTCACACATTGCATTTGCTTCTTTTGCAAAATATTTTAAATCTGTGCCCTCTTATTCTCAATCTTCTTGCAAGGGGGAACAATTTATTCTGTCCAGGTCCCTCATAATGTTGAAAAGCTCCATCAAACCCTCCATCAACATATACTCTTGCAAGGAATATAGTCAATTTAATTTTCCAGTAAATTGTTTTATGGCCCTATTTGTGGATGAAGACATTCTTTGCACAAGCACAAGCCCCAGATTCATTTATTGCATCTAAGCTGCCCGATACTTTTCAAAGTGGAGCTAACAGCTGTGAAATTGGAAAAGATGCTGAGACTGAATGGCCTCTTTCTGCATTGTAGGGAATTCTATGATTCTATAACAGCAAAAGGCATTATGACAAGAGCGTAAAACATAGGAATCAGAAATGAAGAAAATAATGATGACCATGAAACATCTGCCATCTGTTGGAAAAAATAATCTGATTCACTAATGTTCTTTAGGGAAGGAAACTGCTGACCTTACCTGTTCAGGCCACCATGTGACTCCAGACCCACAGCAATGTGACTGAGTCTGAACTGCTCTCTGGGAAATTAGGGGTGAGCATCAATCGCTCGCCTAGCCAGTGACACCCACATCCCATGAATGATTTTTTTTAAAGAAGAGGCAGAAGAAAGTTATCAGGCCCACTGAGTCTTCTCCACACTTAATGAGATCACAGCTGATCTGATAATCCTCAACTCCATTTTTGTGTCTTTTCCCCAATAACCCTCAATTCCCTTACTGGTTAAAAATCTGTCTATCTCAGCCTTTAATATACTAAATGACCTAGCCGCTATAACCATCTGCAGTAACTCCTCCTCACCTGTGTCATAAAAAGGCAACTCTTTATTCTGAGATCATGCACTCTGGTCCTTTATTCATTCACAAGGGGAAACAGCCTTCTGAATCTATCTTGTCAAGCCCCATAAATATTTTCCATGTTTCAAAAACGTCGTCTCTCATTCTTCTAAATTCAAATGAGTACAAGCTTAAACTACTCATCCTCTCCTCACACAAAAATCCCTCCATCCTGGAATGAACCCGGTGAACCTTCTCTGGACTGCCTCCAATACAAGTGTATCTTACCTTACGTAAGGGGACTAAAACTGCTCACAGTCTCCTAGGTGCGGTCTGACTAGTCCTTTATATAGTTTTAACAAGACTTCTCTAATTTTATATTCCATTCTCTTTGAAATACAGGACAACAGCCCTTTTTCCCTCCTGATATCCTACTCTACTTGGATGCTAGCTATTTCAAGAGTGAATATTATTTCCAAATATGATCTGAAGGAATACCTGAATGTTTCCAAGAAGGAGTTAGATACAATTCTTAGGGCTAAAGGGATCAAAACAGGGATGACAATAGGAATATAGTACTGAGTTGAATATCAGCCAGGATCTTATTGAATGATGCAGCAGATTTGAAGGGTTGAATAACCTGTTCCTACTTCTATTTTCCATGCTTCTATTTTCACTACTTGCCTTCTCCACTACTTTATTTTCTGTCATCTGCAAACTTGGTGGTAATACATTCACTTCCCTCATTTAGGTCATAAATATATACAAACAATAAATAATATTAATACATCATAAATAATTGTATCCCTACGGCACTCCGGGTTCTGCCCCTCCTCCCCAGCCTTCACCTATCCCAACTCTCTGTCTTCTAGTAGCTAGCCAATCTAAGCCAAGTTTATATGAAGTCACCTTACAGATGCATGAGCGAGGAGCTGTTCAGAATTGACTGGGACAGGAGCCTAGCAGAAAAGACAGTGGAACAGCAATGGCAGGAGTTTTAGGGAGCAATTCGAGAGAGACAGCAAAAATTCATCCCAAGGGAAAAAGAAGAATACTAAAGGGAGCATGAGGCAACTATGGCTGACCAGGAAAGTCAGGTACAGCATTAAATCAAAAGAGAAAGCATATAATATGGCAAAAGGCAGTGGGAATCCAGGCAATTGGGAAGCGTACAAAGACCAACAGAGGGCAACAAAAAAAGAAATAAAGAGGAAGAAGATTAAATATGAGGGTAAGCTAGCCCGTAATATTAGGAAAGATTGCAAGAGTGTCTTTAGATATATAAAGGGCAAAAGAGAGGTAAAAGTAGAAACTGGGCCAATGGAAAATTATGCGGGAGAAGTAGTAATGACAAACAAAGAAATGGCTGAAGAACTGAACATGTAGTTTGTGTCAGTCTTCATGGTGGAAGACATTAGTAATATGCCAATAATTAGATGTCAGGTGGCAGAGAGGAGTATGGTGGCCATCACCAAGAAGAAGTGCTAAAAAAAGAAAGGTCTGAAAGTGGATAAATAACCTGGACCAGATGGGATACACTCTAGAGTTCTGAAGGAGATAGCTGAACAGATTGCAGAGATGTTAGTAGTGACCTTTCAAGTATTACTGGAGTCAAGGAGGGTCCCAGAGGCTGGAAAATCACGAATGTCACCCCCTAGTTTAAGAAGGAAGTAAGGTAAAAGGTGGGAAACTATAGGCTAATTAGTTTGACCTCAGTTGCATCTAAGATTTTGGAGTCCATTGTGAAGAATGAGATTTCTGAATACTTGGAAATGCATGGTAAAATAGGGCAAAGTCAGCATAGTTTCATCAAGTGGAGGTCATACCTGACAAATCTGTTAGAATTCTTTGAGAAGGTAACAAACAGATTAGACCAAGGAGAGTCATTAGATATTATCTATCTGAACTTCCAGAAGGCCTTTGATAAGCTGCCACACAGGAGGCTGCTGAGTAAGATAAGGGCACATGGTGTTAGAGGTAAGGTAATAGCATGGATCAAAGATTGGCTGTTTGGCAGAAGGCAGAGAGTGGGGATAAAAGGGTCCTTCTCAGGATGGAAGCTAATGACTAATAATGTTCACAAGGATCAATGTTGGGACAACTTTTCACTTAATATATTAATGAAATGAATGAAGGAACTAAGAGCATTCTGACTAGATTGCAGATGATACAAAGATAGGTAGAGGAGCAGGTTGTATTGAGGAAGCAGGGAGATTGCAGAAAGATTTAGACAGGTTAGGAGAGTGGGCAAAGAAGTGGAAGATGAAATACAACGTGGGAAAGTGTGAGGTCATGCACTTTAGTAGGAAGAACAGAGGCATGGACTATTTTCTAAATGGATAGAAAATTGAGAAACCTGAAGTGCAAAGAAACTTGGGAGTCATGGATAAACTTGCAGGTTGAGTCTTTTGGAAATTCAAATATATTATATCTACTGGTTCTCTTTTCTCTATCCTGCTTCGGATGACCAAGGGCCAATTGGAAACCAAAATAGAAATTTAAACAAATGGCCAGGAGCATTGCTGAGGTGTTAACTGAATACTTTGCAGCTGTGTTTGCAAAGAGGAGGATGCTGCCCAGGCCATGGTGATCTAGGTGGAAAGTAATTGGAAGGGTTCAAAATTAAGAAGGAAGAAGTCTTAGATAGAGTGTTGGTACTTATATAACTGCATGGTCAGGGTCAATGTATTTTTTTTAATGATAGTCCATTAATTTAATTGGTTTTGTGTAAATCAGAGTACCAGAAGTTACAACCTGTTTTCAACATACAGTGAGGATGCCTGAATTATTGTACTTAGATTGTGCCATCTTCATTCATTTTTGGAATTTCTATGCTGTCATGTAAAAGTTAAAATGAATTCCAAATGCTGAACGTAAGATATTAATTTGCTATTTTTTCATTTTGAAACCTCTCAGTTCCTTGAAAGATCCAAAGTTGGTTCTGAAAATGACATAGCATACTCATAGCTTTATAAAAAAATGTATTAAGTCGCTAAGTTTCATGAAAGTTTATATTATTTTATTATGTTTGGGATACTGAATCCTAAAGTAGTGGCAAATGGGGTTTTAGTTTTCAGTTATGTGTAGTTCTAATTTTTTCTAATGAAAAGATCAGAAAGTGATTTGGCATGATATATTAAGGACACCACATCCAAGAAATCATGTGATTTAAGCTAAATGATTTAACTCCCCACTGATTGTTGACTTGAGTTTCTGTAACCAGACAACAGCCACCCAAAGGTGACTAGTAGATTGTGTACTGAAGATCCTTACCAGCAGAAGGACAGTTTAGTTTTGCAACCTCCAGGTCAACAGAACTAGAAAGAAGTCATAAGCTATTTTAGCAATCCAAGTCGACAGGGCTGGAAAAAGCTCTTAAAGTTCACTGAAGATATGTCAATGAGTTGGGTAGTCTGAATCATTCATGGAGAGACTGAGAGAATTTCATCTGGTGAATTTGCCAAAAGTTTCTATAAGGAAACATTTGAAACATCATCAGTTCAGTAGGAAATTTTAAATTTTAAATCTTAATTTTAAGTTTTCAATGGAATGATACTTCACTAGAGTTGACTACCTGACTTGGATATTGCTGAAAGACATATGAGCAGAAGCAGACCATTCAGTCCAATGAGTTTGTTCCCCCATTCACTAAGATAATCTGAAAATAACAGATCTGATAATTCTCAACTCCACTTTCCTGCCTTTTTCTGATAACCCTTGGTTCCTTTATTTATTTGATTTTTTTTTGCTGATCACAGTAAGATTTTTCAAAATTCTCTTTTATCCATTTTTGTTTTTTTTCCTTTCAGGTAATAAATTTCTGTTCTTTTGCTAAAAGTACACTGATCAGTTTGGGTGAATACATTTAGAAACTCATTACAGTAACCAAATCACAAAAATAAAACTTATGGTCTATCAAGCTGGGTTTTACCCTGACTTGTCCATTACCACCATCAGCTGGGGTCATAATTCATGACCGAAAAAGTAAACATTATTATTTGTGCATTTTTATTTAAAATGCACAACTTCAATTAAATAGTTCTATAAATGTATTTAGAGTAATCTTTCAATTAGTGTGGAAATTTTTGCTTACTTTATGGCATGATTAATCAAAAGATAGGAAATCCATTCATCATCTCAAGTATATGGTTTAAATTTCCTTTGTAACTGCATTTTGACTAGAAAAGATGAGCTCATACGCTTAATTGGAACCTTATTCTGGTTAAAAAAGGAAAATCATTGTATACTATGTTACTCCAATTAGCATTTCATTAGGATCATCGAATTGCAAATACTTATGCCCTTGGCTGTATGCTACTTGATTACACTGCAAAAGGTACAAGGTGACAACTTTATTCTGTAGAATCACATCAATACAGATGATATTTTACTGTCATATACGAGTTCATAGTCATATTAAAGGCAATTAGCAGTGTCGATAGATGTTTATTTCAAGATTGGCAATATCTTATTTTTTCTGACTTTTGCTCTCTTTGACCAACTTTTATTTCTCCCTCTTTGTCTCTCTTTCTGTGCCCGATCTGAGTCTAAAATGCCCAAGTTCCTTCTCAACCACTCCTGTTAGTAACTCTTAATAGAGTAAGGTTTACAGCATGGAAATAGGCCCTTCTGTCTAAATTGTCCATGCTCCTTCTTACTAGTTCTAATTTTCACTAATTCTCGCTAGTTAAGGGACACATCTCAAGCTTGATCATTCACAAATGATTCAATTACCATGTTATCAATATGCACAATGAGCAACGTATACATCAAAAATATTCAAGCTTAAAGATGCAAGGAAAACTTACTGGGGTGTAATGCAGGATGCTCCACTCCAGCAAACTCTAACCAATACTAGACGGATTCCTGGGATGGCAAATTTGTTGTAGGAGGAGAGATTAGATCAACAGGGCGCTTATACAATTGAGTTTAGAAAAATAAGAAGGTATGTCCTTAAAACATATAAAATTCTGAAAGGGGCAGACAGATTGGACGCTCAGATGATGCTCCCCCTGGCAGGGGATAGAAGTGTACACAAAACGAGATCATGTTCTCAGGGCTGGCCATTTCAAACTGAAATGAGCGGAAAAGTATTTAGTCAAGAGTGTTACAGTGGTGAATCTGTGGTATTCTCAACCCCAGAGTGGAGTGGGGGCCAAGGTACTCTATATATACACAAGAAAAAAATAGATGTCAAGAGGCTAAATAAGTCAAGCGGTATGGATAGACAGCAGGAGCATTGGCATTGAGATAGAGAATCAGTCATGATCACGTTGAATGACAATGCAGGCTCAATGCACCAATCAACCTACTCCCTCCATTTTCATGTTTTGTTGGACTACTGTTAATCAGTTTCACCAATGATTCCTGATATCTCAAAGAATTAATCATTCATTATAATTTTTAAAAATACAGAACCAAGAGACACATGTAGGGCAAACCATGTTAAAGATGGCATTAGAAAAGTACATTAGTGAGCCAATTCAGTTTTTACAACAAACATCACAGATACATGGATACCACTGGGCATTTCTTTATTTGAGATGCTTACTGGATTCAATTTGCTACGATAGGATTCAAATCCATGTCCCAAGGGCATTGGCCTGGTGTCCTGGATTGCAAGTCCAGTAACATTGTCACCAGTCACTGCTGACCAGCATGCCCTCTGGTTTATGAGATTATGTCCCCTGATTGATGAAATTATGTCCTCTGGTCTTTGACTCTCCCATAAAGGGAAACCACCTCTCTGCATCTATCCTGTCAAATTACCTATGCTTTAATAAGGTCTCCAAGAATATAAGCCCAGTTGACTCTTGTAAGAAAACCCCTCCAAAACCAGAATCAACCTAATGAACCTTATCTGGACTGTCTCTCATGCCATGACATCACTCCTTAGAAAAGGGACCAAAACTGTTCGCAGTATTACAGCAATGATCTGATGCCTTGTAGAGTTTTAAGAAGGTCTCCATATCTTTATATTCTATTCCCTTTAATATGAAGGCTGATAGTCCATTTGCATTCCCTATTGCCTAATAAACTCGCTCGCTGGCTTTTTGTGATTCATGCAAAAGACTCCAAGTCCCTCCATGCTTTAACTTTCTGAAGACTTTCCCCATTGAAATCATATTCAGCTCTTCTATCCTTCCTGTCAAACTGCATGACTTCATACTTTCCAACACTATCTACCAAGTTTTTGCTATTCATTTTGCCTGTTTATATTTCTATGTTGGATTATTGTGTCATCCTCACTAGAGTCATAGAGGTGTACAGCATGGAAAGAGACCCTTCGGTCCAACCCGTCCATGCCGACTACTTGCCTTCTCACCTATTTTTGTGACATGCAAAAACCTGAAGATAGCACATTCAAGTTATTAATATGACTGTGGCCCCAGCAATCATCCCTGTGGCACTACATTCTGTATAGGTTGCCAGCCTAAAGATGTCCTTTCATCTCAACAGTGCCTTCTATGAGCTAGACATTCCTCTATCCATAATAATTTGGTACTCTAACACCACAGGCTCTTACCGAGTAGCCTTATGTGCAGTACCTTATTAAACACCTTTTGGAAATCCAAATATATTACATCTATTAGTCGCCTTTATCTATACTACTTGCTTTCCACTCAAATAACTTTAATGAATTTTCCTGACACAAGTTCCCTTTCATGAAGCCACGCTCTCTGTTTGATTCTATTATGTATTTCTAAATATTTCCAGTTGAGAATGGTACCATAACAGTAATGAAAGTGGAATGGTAATCCAGAGCTTTGAAATCTCCAGAGGCAATGTTCAAATTCCATCACAGCTGCTGGTAGAATTTAAATTCAATTAACTAATAAACCTGAAATATAAAAAGGTTTTGTATCAGTACTGGTAAGCCTGAATTGCTGGGTTGTTGTAAAATCTCATCTGGTTCAAAGACATTATTACATGCATTTCCAGAATCTCAGTAATGTGGTTTACTCATGATTGCCTTGAAATGGGCCCTCAACTGTATAAGGAAAGTTTTACATACACCACATGGACTACAACCGTTTAAGACCACATTTTCTCAAGGATAAGAAGAGACCAACAAGTGTTAGACTTGCGAGCAGTGCTCAAATCTCATGAACAACCGAAAATAAATCCAACATTGAAGCCATTTTTCTTTTACAGCAGTCTCACATGTGCCAGCTTGGTTAAGCTGTGACAATGAAATATCAGAAAGTAGGCTAAATAAAAAAAAAATGCCTGTTGATTTTGGATTAGGCTGCTCAAAAAACAAAGGCAATAAACTTATTTCAGAAACCTGTGTCAGAACATGTGGTGAAGCAGGCTGTCGTGGATAAAGGCGAGTGGGGAAGATGTTGCATTCTTTAGCGAGAGTGATAGAGCATGGGCGTTGGTTGGATGTGGATCCATTAACAGAGATAGGCATTTCAGAGAAAAGTTGACAGCACTTATAGTGGTGAACTGGAGAAGGTTGTGACCTTCTTCCTTCAGTGGTGGCTACACCTCTGGACAGCAGAAACTGCTCTAAACTGGGTGACAACCTTGGAGCTGGCTGGCTGGCATAATGTGTTCTGGCTTCACTCCTCGTCCTGTGTACCACTCCATCCAGCGAAAGCTTCAGAATCCTGTCCACAAAATAGGTGCCAATTTCACCCTGCCTACCATGTCTGGGGCTTTGTCTCATATGCTATTTTGGTCCACCTGATTAATTATTTCGTCGCTCTCTGCTACTCTTTATATTTCGACTGACCATTTGACCTATCACACAGTTACAGCTACAGTCATCAAGTCATACAGTCATACAGCATGGAAACAACCCCTTTGGCCCAACGTTGAACAGGTTTCCTAAACCAAACTAGTTCCATTTGCCTGCATTTGGCCCATAAACCTTTCCTAATCCTTTTCTCTCCATGTATCTGTCCCAATGGCTTTTAAATATTGCAACTGTGCCTGCCTCTATCAATTCATTGTGGAAGAGATTGAGCCAGTATAGGGAAGGCGAACCCAACGCGGCGACAAGAGAGGTCCCCGGCATCGATGGCAATCATCTCAAGTGGCAGTGAGAGCAAAAACATGCAGCCTGATGTGGCCGGTAGCAAATGCATGCAACTACTCCTGAACTGATCAGCAGCAAGAGCAGGATCAAGCAGCCTGAGGCAGCCAGTGGGGAGACCAGAATCAGGCAGCTCAGGGCAGCCAGAGGAGACAGAACGGGAGCAGGAAGCCAGAGGCAACCAGTGGCAACAGCAAGAGCAACAGCCTGGGGCAGCCAGGGAGAACAGCAGGAGCAGGCAGCCCGGGGTGGCCCGAGAGCAGGTGGGAACAGGAGTATATAGCCCAGGCCGACTGGCAGCAAGAGCAAAAGCAGGCAGCCTGGAGCGGGTGGAAACGGGAGAATTCGAGCTCTTGTGAGGAGTGCAAGCCCAACATGGCAAGGCGCTTATGGACTATGGTGTTAATCTTTTAACTGTGTTTCTTTGTTATTCTACTTTTTAGTAAGAAGAACGAGAACATTTAACTTTTTAAACTTTATTTTCTTTATTTTTCTGTTTGTACCAAGATGGAGCCATAAGTGGCAACTTGCAAACTTTTCACTGCATTCATGTAAGTATATGTGAACAATAAACCTAATTCAATTCAATTCAAATCCTCTGGCAGCTCAGTCCACATATGCACCACCCTCTGTATGAAAAAGTTGCTGCTTTTAAATCTTTCCCCTCTCACCTTAAACCCATGCCCTCTAGTTTTGGACTCCCCTACCCTGGAGAAAAAACTTTGGCTATTCACCTTGTCTATACCCCTCATGATTTTATAAACCTCTGTAAGATAACCCCTCAGCCTGCAATGCTCCAGGGAAATAAGTCTAAGCCTATCCAGCCTTGCCTTATATTCAAAGCTTCTAGTCCCATTAACATTCTTGTAAATCGTGTTTATACCAGAATTATATGCAGTACTCCAAATGAGGCTTCGCCAGTTGTAACATGACATCACAACTCCACTACTCAATGCTCTGACCAACGAAAGCAAGCCTTCTTCACCATCCTGTCTACCACTTTGAAGGAGCTATGTACCTGCACCCCTAGGTCTCTGTTCGACAACACATCCCAAGTCCCTATCATTAATTGTGTAGTTACACACCTGCTCAAAGTACATTGCCTCGCATTTATCTAAATTAAACTCCATCTGCCATTCCTCAGCCCACTGGCCCAGTTAATCAAGATCCCATTGTACTCTGATATAATCTGCTTCATTGTCCACTATACCACGAATTTTGGTATCATCTGCACATTTACTAACCATGCCTCCTATATTCTCATCCAAATTGTTTATATAAATGATGAACAATGGTAGACACAGAACTGATTCTTGTGTCACAGTCCTTCAGTCTGAACAATAACTTTTTATCACCATCCTCTGTCTCCTACCATCAAGCCAATTTTATATCTAGTTGGCTAACTCTCCCTAGATCCCATAAGATCTAATGTTACCTACCAGTCTACCATGCGGAACCCTGTCAAAGGCTTTGCTAAAGTCCAGGTAGACAACATCTACCACTCTGCAGTCATCTAGCTTCTTGGTCACCTCTTCACAAAACTTAATCAAGTTTAGAACATAGAACATAGAACATAGAACAATACAGCACAGAACAGGCCCTTCGGCCCACGATGTTGTGCCGAACATTTGTCCGAGCTTAAGCACCCATCCATGTACCTATCCAATTGCCGCTTAAAGGTCACCAAAGATTCTGACTCTACCACTCCCAAGGCAGCGCATTCCATGCACCCACCACTCTCTGGGTTATCTTA
>NC_057713.1:7757767-7767325 GCF_004010195.1 Chiloscyllium plagiosum
CCCCGAAGAGTGCTAGCAAACCTACCTCCCAGGATATTGGTGCCCTTCTGGTTCAGGTGCAACCCGTCCTGTTTGTACAGGTCCCACCTTCCCCAGAATGCAGTCCAATTGTCCAAATACCTGAAGCCCTCCCTCCTACACCATCCTTGCAGCCACGTGTTCAACTGCACTCTCTCCCTATTCCTCGCCTCACTGTCACATGGCACCGGCAACAACCCAGAGATGACGACTCTGTCCGTCTAGCTTTTAGCTTCCAGCCTAACTCCCTGAGCTCCTGAATGACCTCCCCACCCCTCTTCCTACCTATGTCGTTGGTGCCAACTTGCACCACGACTTCTGGCTGCACACCCTCCCCCTTAAGGATTCTGAAGACACGGTCCGAGATGTCTTGGACCCTGGCACCCGGGAAGCAACAAACCATCCGAGAGTCTCACCCATGTCCACAGAACCGCTTGTCACTCCCTCTAACTATAGAGTCTCCTATAACTAGCGCTCTCCTCCTCTCCCCCTTTCCCTTCTGAGCCTCAGAGCCGGACCTCGTGCCAGAGACCCGGTCACTGCAGCTTACCCCTGCTAGGCCTTCCCCCCACCCCCCCAACAGTATCCAAAGCGGTATACTTATTGTTGAGGGGAACGACCACAGGGGATCCCTGCACTGTCTGCTTCCTCCCCTTCCCACCTCTAACTGTTACCCAGCTACCTCTGTTCTCTGGCGTAACTATGTCCCTGTAGCTTCTATCTATCACCTTCTCAGCCTCTCGAATAATCCTCAGTTCATCCAACTCCAGCTCCAGTTCCCTAACGCGTTCTGTGAGGAGCAGAACCTGACTGCATTTCCTGCAAATGAAGTCGGCAGGAGCATCGGTGGTCACCCTTACCTCAAACATCCTGCAGGAGGAACATTCCACTGCCTGCGCTGCCATTACTCTACACTTAGTCTCCAAAACAAGAACACTGAGTAGCTTACCTGTGGACTTTAAAGTTAGGTTAGAGGAGGAGGATGGGAGGGAGGCCCTACTTTGTAGGGCCTGGGGTCTAGAACACACCCACTCAAATATCAATCACTTACCTTCCCGACCAGCTCTGCACTCCAACTTCACTTCCGCCCAGCTCGCGCCGCTCTCTGCTGTGAAAGGTTTGTGGGACACGGTTTCCAATGCACAAAGCCATGCTAACTATCCCTATCAGTCCTTGCCTGTCCAAATGCATGCAGATGCTGTTTCGCAGAACCCCTCCAACAACTTACTCAACAGTTACATCAGGGTCACCCGTCTGTAGTTCTTGGGTTTTTCCTTGCAGCCTTTCTTAAATAAGATGTGGAGGTGTCATTGTTGGATTGGTGTGGACAAAGTTAAAAATTACACAACATCAGGTTACCGTCCAACAAGTTCATTTGGAAGCACTAGCTTTCAGAGCACTGCTCTTTCATCAGGTAGCTGTGGAGCAGGATCATAAGACACAGAATTTATAGCAAAAGACTACAGTGTCATGCAACCAAAACGAGGTATTGAACAAACCTAGATTGCTGTTAGGTATTTTATCTTTTCGAATGGGTTGTAGGTTTTGGTACATTAATATATAAATCCCAGAACTTCTTTTAAAACACATTCTTGAGATAACTAAGGGTTTTATTTTTAAAAAGGTGACATCTCAGCTGAGACAATGCATTAAAGGTGTGAGGTTAGAGTCTTTCTGTATCCTAATCTTGAGTCAGACTGGTTCTATTTCCAAAGTAGGAATTTATAAAATATTACATGGATTGACTGCCTGCAAATTGTGTGCTTTTTGAGCAAAATATAACATGTTTGCAAATGCAACTTCACCCCATAGACTTATATGTGTGTGTGCGTGCATGAGATAGAAAGAGAGAGAGAGAGTATAAGAATATAAGAACCAGGAGCAGGAGTAGGCCATCTGGCTCTTCGAGCCTGCTCCGCCATTCAATATGATCATGGCAGATCTTTTCGTGGACTCAGATCCACTTACCCGCGCTCTCATATCCCTTAATTGTTCAAAAAAAAAATCTATCTTAGCTCTAAAAACATTTACTGAAGTAGCATCAACTACTTCACTGGGCAAGGAATTCTATAGATTTACAATCCTCTGGGTGAAGAAGTTCTTTCACAATTCAGTCCAAAATCTGCTCTCTCTAATCTTGAGGCTATGCCCTCTTGTCCTAGTTTCACCTGCCAGTGGAAACATCCTCTCTACTTCTATCTTACATATTTCCTTCATAATTGACAAAATTAAACATTCTCAAGTAGCTCTATCAAATCTCCCCACCAGGATACTGGTCCTCCTCCAGTTCAGGTGCAACACAGCCCTCTTGTATAGGTCATTTCTGCCCCAGAAAAGATTCCACTGATTCAAAAATCTGAATCCCTGCCCTCTGCACTAGTTCTTCAGTCATGTATTCATTCTCAACCCTCTAGTTTCTCTTCATCTCTGTTTTGAATCTACCTCCTCTCATTCCATATCTATGACCTCTTATTGCAGACTGTCCCACAAAGGGAACATCTGTTCAATGACCTCTCACCAATCTCCTTTAGCATTTTATATACCTCAATCTGATCCCTCCTCATTCTTCTGAACTCCAGCAAGTACAGGCCCAAGCTACTCAAGTGCTCCCCATACGACAGCCCTTTCATCCCTAGAACCAACCTGGTGAACACCCACTGAACTGCCTCCAATAGCTCCACATCCTTCCTCATGTAAGAAGTCCACAGCTGGACACAATATTCCAGATGTGGTTTCACCAATGCCTTATATAACTGTAACAACAATTCTCTACTTTTATAATCTAGTCCTTTTGCAGAATTCCATTTGCCTTTCTTATTATATGCTGCAATTGCATATCCAGTTCTATGATTCATGCACAAGGATGCCCATATTCCTCTGCACTGACGCACAATGAACCTGCTTCCCTAGTAAATAATTTGTCCTTTTATTTCCCAACCAAAATGGATAACCTCATAATTTTTTACATTAAACTCCATCTGCCAGATTCTGGCCTATTCTGCAAGCCTATCAATATCCATTTGTAAATGTTTTATTTCCTCATCACAGCCTACTTTCCCACTTATTTTAGTATCATCCACAAATATTGCTATATTACCTTCTGTCTCGGCTTGCACATCATTTATACAGATTGTAAATAGTTGAGTCCAGGAACTGAACCCTACAGCACCTGACTAGTTAAAAAATGCCATTCAGAGAAGGACCCATTTATCCCTACCATCTGCTGTCTATCAGTCAACCAATTCTCAAACCAAGCCAATACTCAACCCTTAACCCCCAAGATCTAACATTCTGGATCAGCCCTTTATGTGGCACCTTGTGAAATGCCTTCTGCATCCCATCCATTGGATCCCATTATCCACCTTGCTGAATACAAGATTCAATCATAAGGACTGCCTTAACTCTGAGCCTGTCACATTCCAGAATATCAAGTCTCTGTTCAGTTCCAAAGTAAGAAAGGTAGCTTCCTTGAGAGTATTTTTGATTCCTACCACTTTTAGTAGCATAGATTATAAAAGCAGGGAGATTATGTCAGAGCTGTACAAAACTTTGATTAGGCCACGAATGGAGCACTGTGTGCAGTTCTGGTAGCACCACATTAGGAAGGAAATCGTTGTACTAGAGGGATGCAGAGAAAATTCAGGATGTTACCGAGGATTTTAGCTTTGAAGAGAGACTAGACAAGCTTAGATTATTTTGTTCAAAGCAGAGAAAGCTGCGGAGAATGGAACTTGATTAATATATATAAGATTATGAGGGGCATTAAAAAGGTGGATCCAAAACAGCTCTTCCCCTTTGTTGAAGGGTCAATAATAAGGGGCATAACTTTAAGATCAAGAGCAGGAGGTTTATAGCGGATTTAAGAAAATTTGTTTCATCCAAAGGGTTGGTGAGAATCTGGAATGCACTACCTGAGCAGGCAGTGGAGGTAAGAATCCTCACAGTCTTTAAAAAGTATGTGGATGAGCATATGAAAAGTTAGCATATTCAATGCTACAGGCCAAATGATGAAAAGATGAATTAGTGTCAATTGCTTGGTACAGATTCAATTGGCTGAAGGGCCTCTTCCAAGCTACATGACTCTACAATTCTATATCACAGGTTCACCCAGTGACAAGTTGGGGTGGGTCCCTCTGTCCTAACTGGATTCATCTCCGCCTGAGACCCCCCTCAGTGCCTTAGCCTCAATGCAAGACTGTCGCTAAACCACACCGTTACTGTGTCATGCCTGCTGGAGTTTGGAAGAGGGATGCAGGGAGTATTCAGAAATTTCCACCACATGAACATATGAGTACTCACGCAATTTGAAAGAAGTAGCTGATTGAGTACTTAAAATGCCAGAGCATAATAGGCTATGAACCAAGTGCAGGTAAATGGGATTAGTATAATTTGGTTTTTGATTAACATGGTGGAATAAAGGGCTTATATCTATGCTGTACGACTCTATGAGTCTATATCCTTATCACCAGCAACTGCCTATCCTGCTGCTTGGCAGTGAGAAAGCGCTGCAATATCCCAAATATGTGCGTGTGAACACAGGGCTTCATCACGTGACATTGACAATAGACACAGCCTCAATTCAACCTGTGTGCATTATCATGTTCAATTATTGAAAGCACTATTTCAAATATATGTTACAAAATCAATATTGTACCTAATTATATTTATAATGCCAATAAGATTATTATTAAGCTGTTACCTACCCTCATTGGATGAATATCTGCATAGGGAGGTTTGCCTTCTGCCATTTCAATTGCGGTGATTCCCAATGACCAAATGTCTGCAACACAATTATAGCCAATTTCTTGGATCACTTCTGGAGCCATCCAAAAAGGTGTTCCTATTACAGTGTTGCGTTTTGCCATTGTGTCCTGCAAGTCACATCACATTTGCAGCTTCATTAATTAATCATAATCAAAAATACTGAAAATTGTAATTGTTGTAACTATTGTAATTTTAAACATTTTCTCAAAATGAAAGCAATTAAAGATTAAACAACTGCGCTATAGAGATCACAGAATATGAAGTGTGATGTCCACTTTTAAATGTAGAACAATCTTAATTTATGTTGTTTCATGAAACAAAATATCAAATCATTTAATCCATGGATGGAATTCCACAAGAATGGTGCAACTCTTGTAGGATGATATCAGGATCTCTGGCAAGAAATTTTAATCAATATATTCCACGGTTACCAAAGTTCTGCTGTAGTGATGGGGTGGAGATAGCTCGAATTACAGCCCCATTTGTTTCTTCACTAGATAAGTCATTGAACCAATAATAGAAAGGACTTGCTTAGTGCAGAAAAAGAAAGTAATTTCTTTTTTTTTAGAAAGGCCACCTATAATTCAGAACCCCACAGCATTTTATTCACTTTGACCATTTCACAACTATAATGATGTCTTAAATGTAAGAGATTATCTTGGCTGCTGATTAACAGTGACTGAATAAGTTGTTTACATTAAGTGTTGTTCTAGGATTTTAACTTGTGCTTTAAAGATTACGCACTGTAAACTTTGTGCTATTTTTATCCTTTTATAATTTTATCCAGCAACCATTGCTGGCAAGGCCAGCATCTGTTGCTCAACTCAGACAGCGCTCAAGAAAGTGACAGTGAGCTGCCTTTGGTGCATAGGATTTAGCAGTACACCAATCTGCCCTTTGAGAATGCTTCACTTCTTAATCATTGTAGTCCATCTTCTGTAGGTACACCTATTTTGCCACTGAGCGGAACAGCAATATAGATCCAAGTCAGGATGGTGTATGGCTTCATGGGGAATCTCATTGGACAGGTGATGGTGCTCCCAAGTGTGTGTTGCTCTTGTCGTCTATGTGGCAACGTCTACAGTTTTATAAGTCATCTTGAAGGAATTGGTGAGTTGCTGCATTATTTATTATAGCTGGCACAGACTCCTGCCACTGCATGTCAGTGAAGGAGCAAGTGATTATGAACAGATCATCCACAATCCACTTCTGTTTCGTCCACAATATGAACATCCTGTTGACTGTAGCCATGAGGCACCCAGTCACCATGCACCAAAGCAAGTCCAAGACCAACTGCACGAATAGGAGAAACCTCCTATGGTGCAAACGTTTTCATCTGAAGGAAACTGGTTCTTTCTCCTTGCAGCGTATCTTTCCCCTTGCAGCCCTTCTCAATGTTGCTCGAGCCTGTTCCTAACTTGTCAGCTGAATAAATATAGTTCTTATGGTTACATGACACCTATTGTTACAGTTCACTTGAGAATATAACTTTAAAAAAGGTTCTGCGATTTACATATGAAAGAACTGAAACCAACATGGTCATTCTAAAAGATGAGAGACGTAACAAACAATACATGTCTTTTTCAATATATAATTTCAGTTGCATCACACTGTAAACTTTTGGTATAAATTTTGTGTCTTACGATCTTATACTCCACAACCACCTGATGAAGGAGCAGCACTCCGAAAGCTAGTGCTTCCAAATAAACCTGCTGGACTATAATCTGGTGTTGTGTGATTTTTAACTTCATTGAGATACGCTTTCAATCTTCTCAGCTTCAGTGAGTACAGGTCCAGACAATTCAATCACTCCTTTCATGACAAACCTGCCATCCCAGGAATCAGCATGGTGAAATTATGTGCATTCCCTTGTCGGCAAGTATATCTTTTAGGTAAGGACACTTCAGCGTGATTTTATCAAGTTCAGTAAGTGAGCAAATATATGGTAGACACGTAAGTATAATGTGGATAAATGTGAGTTGGTATACTTTGGAAGCAAAATCCTGGAAGGAAGATTATTAAATGAATGATGATAGGTTGGGAATGGGGCAAGTGTCTTGTTAAGCAGCTGCTGAAAGTCAGCATGCAAGTGCAGCAATCAGTGAAGAAGACATAGCGAGAGAATTTGAGTACAGGAGCAGAGATTTCTTCCTACAACTGTACAGGGCATTGATTAAAACCACATCTGGAGTATTGTGTACAGTTCTGGTCTCCTTATCTAAGGAAGGATATTCTGTCAAGGGAGTGAAACGAAGGTTTACCAGACTAATTCCTGGGATGGCGAGACCTGACACACAGGGAGAGACTGGATCGATCAGGATTATATTTTAATATAAAGAGTGGTGAGCCTGTGGAATTCTCTTCTACAAAAAGTGGTTGAGGGCAAAACATTTCATGTTTTCAAGATGGAGATAAACAAAGTTCTTACGGCAAAAGGGACCAAAAAGTATCTGGAGAGAAAGCGGAAACAAGGTACTGAGTTGGATGATCAATGATATTGAGAGGCAAAGCAGGCTGAAAGGGCTGAATGGCCTATTTCTGCTCCTACATGCTATGTTTCTATGTGACCATAATTGCATACAATACTCCAGGCCCTGTAAAGTTTCATGAAGATCTCCTTACTCCTATACTCAAACTTTCTTGCACTGAAGGCCAACATACCAGTTGATACTCTGAAGAAGAGTCATTTGGACTTGAAACGTTAGCTTGCTCACTCCATGGATGCTGCCTGACCCGCTGTGATTTCCTGTACTTTTTTGTTTTCAGTACATATTCCAGCATCTGCAATAATTTGCTCCTACAATGAACTAAGGGTGTTGGAGATCTGAAACAAAAACAGAAATTGCTGGAGAAACTTCTTTTAAGATTCTATGAGTGAATGAATAAATGAATGATTTTACTGTCATATGTATGTTACAGTGAGAAAAATGGTAAAATACAATGAAAAGATTTTTGATTGTCGCCACAATCCGGCGCCATTTTGAATAGTTTTTAGGATATGAGAAAATATAGAAAGACGCAGCTTAAAGGTGAGTAGTCCTTTAAATCTGCTAACATGAAGGGCCAATTAATGTATTGCTGTTTCATTTGATTGAGTACAATTTGCTGAGAAAGGTCATTGGCAATGTTGCAGTGGACAAGTAAGAGATTGCCTCGAAACTGGAATTAAATCTCATTGTAAACACAGCGTAAAAGTATTTTTATCCTGCATGAAGTCATACTTTACCTGAATGACATCAAATATTATAACTTAATCTTTCTGACTACTTACTGTCAACTGGCCTGCAACACCAAAGTCTGCAAGCTTTGCATGACCTTCCGTGTTCAGTAGGATATTTCCAGCTTTTATGTCTCGATGGATTTTTCTCATGAAGTGTAGGTATTCCAGCCCTTTCAAAGTGGATTTAAGAATTGTTGCTATTTCATCTTCTGTTAGCTGTAATCAGAACATAGCACATATTAAATGCTAGTTTACAGTAATAACATGCAATGATATTTTAACATGTTAAAATATAAACTGTAATTGATAAAATCCCCCAAAGCATTCTCTTCTAGTTACTTATATTTTAGTGAGACACACATTGCTAATTTCTATCCCCGGTATCTTAGTTTTTTTTTCATATTTCCATACAAGGAATCTAAAAAAATAGTGTGAATGACACATGAACATCACTGTCCAAAACAATAGGATTTCAAACTTGGTTGTGACCAGAAGTTAATCAACTCAAGAAGTTCCAAGCAGAGGCAAAGATTGGAAACAGGGAAACATTTAAAAGAAATCTGGAATAATTCTCTGGGCATTACCACCAGCTCAGAAAAGCTGGTTGAAGGTGAAACTGATGATAGCATGATGGCAAATTATGTGTTCTCCCCAAAAATTAAACACAGGAGAACAACACAGGTATTTTATTTTAAAAGTCCCATGAAACAGTAAGCTAAAGAATGTATTCTTCATTTACAAGACTTCAAACATAATTCTGAAGTAGTTAATTATACCATCATACAGTATTGAAAAAGCCCTTCAGAAGATCAAGTCTGCGCCGTCAAACTACTCTAAATCTACACTTGTCCCACTTTCCAATACTTGGCCCATAGCCATGCTCATCCAAACACCTTTTATTAGATTATTAGGTTAGAAAAGAAAACAACCTGAACTTATAAAACCTCCCTTTGTAGCTAAAATGCTCCATCTCAAGCAGCATACTGATGAATCTCCTCTCCACACCCTCTAGTGCAATGAGATCCTTCCTGGTGCAGTGACCAGAAATTCATACAGTACTCCAGCCAGGGCGTTACCAAAGTCTTGTCCAACTCTAACATAAACTCCCTGCTTTGATAATCTTGGTTATGAGAGACAAAGGCAGGTGTCTAATTTGCCTTCTTAACTACTCAATTAACCTGCCCGCCACTTTCAGGGACATGTGGACAAGCACCTTAAAGTTTGTGAGAAGATTTGTAGCTCGGGTGCTCGTTGTTGTGGTTCTGTTCGCCGAGCTGGGAATTTGTGTTGCAGACATTTCGTCCCCTGTCTAGGTGACATTCTCAGTGCTTGGGAGCCTCCTGTGAAGCGCTTCTGTGATGTTTCCTCTGGCATTTATAGTGGTTTGAATCTGCCGCTTCCGGTTGTCAGTTTCCAGCTGTCCGTTGCTGTGGTCGGTATATTGGGTCCAGGTCGATGTGCTTATTGATTGAATCTGTGGATGAGTGCCATGCCTCTAGGAATTCCCTGGCTGTTCTCTGTTTGGCTTGTCCTATAATAGTAATGTTGTCCCAGTC
>NC_057713.1:7767729-7771714 GCF_004010195.1 Chiloscyllium plagiosum
GTGAATCGGATTCCTGTGAGTGTGGCATTGATGATCTGGTGTGTGTTCTCTATTTCTGTGTTTTTAATGATTACAAAGGTGTCATCCACATATCTGACCCAGAGTTTGGATTGAATTTGGGGTAAGACTGCTTGTTCTAATCTTTGCATTACCGCTTGCTATGAGTCCAGAGATGGGTGAGCCCATGGGTGTGCCGTTGATTTGTTCATATATTTGGTTGCTGAATGTGAAGTGTGTTGTGAGGCACAGGTCCAGTAGTTTGAGTATGCAGTCTTTGTTGATAAGTTCACCGTCCTGTTGTCTGTTCTGTATGTCCAGCAGGTTGGCTATTGTTTCTCTGGCTAGGGTTTTGTCGATAGAGGTGAACAGTGCCGTTACATCGAATGAGACCATGGTTTCTTTCTTGACTATGTGTATAATTCTGATGATGTCCAAGAATTCCTGTGTTGATTGTATAGAGTGTCTGGATCCGCTGATCAGGTGTTTCAGTTTCTGCTGTAGTTCTTTAGCCAGTTTGTGTGATGGTGTCCCTGGTAGTGATGCTATGGGTCTGAGTGGAATGTCTGGTTTGTGCACTTTAGGTAATCCATAGATTCTGGGGGTGTTGTTGCTTTCAGGTTTCATTCTTTGTAGGTCAAATCTGGTTATCTGTCCGTTTTTTTGTAGGTTCCTCAGTATGTTGTTTATCCTATTGGTGAGCTGTGGGGTGGGGTCAAACTCCCTCTTTTGGTAGGTGTTGGTATCTGCAAGTAATTGTTTCATTTTTTGGATGTAGTCTGCTTTGTCCAGGATGACCGTCATTCTGCTTTTGTCTGCTGGTAGTATGATTATGTTCTTATCGTTTCTTAGTGATTTTAGTGCTTCCCTCTCCTTGGTGTTGAGCTTATGTATTTTGTCTTTTCCTTGTTATCAGCGGTACGATACTTTGTCTCACTGTTTGCTGTGTCTCTTCTGTCAGTCCATTGTTCCTGAATGTGCATTCTAGTGCTGCTAGGAAGTCTGCTGTCTTGGCGTCCCTGTGGTTGTAGTTGAGTCCCTTGGCCAGTATTGTTCTTTAAGTGTCTGTGAGCTGTTTGTGGGAGAGGTTTCTAACCCAGGTGTGTGTTGTGGTGTCCCCTCTGTTGTGTGTTAGTTTGGCCATTTTTTCTTTTAGTGCCGTTTTTATGCGGTATGTGGTCCTGTTCTGTCCTATGGTGACGGCCTGTTCTATGGTCCGGGTCCATTCCTGATTAGTGGTTTTTGAAATTAACGATTTTTGGCGTGCAATTTCTTGTCTGCATTTGTGAAGTCTGTTGTGAGCATCTGTAATCATTACCTGGATCATCTTGAATCCGTTCTGTCTGGCTGTGTCCCTGGCTTGTGGGTTGTTGACTGGTGGTCTGTATCTGACACATGGTGGAAGGATTCGATTCTTTCGGCATTCAGGCAGGAACCGGACAACCAACTCCCATTCCTAGACATGATGGTACAGAGAACACTGAACGGAGAATTCACCACAAAGGTATACAGGAAAGCCACACACACAGACCAAGTCCTGAACTACGAAAGCAACCATCCCAACACACACAAAAGAAGTTGCATCAAGACACTATTCAAAAGGGCCACAACACACTGCAGTACACCAGAACTGCAAAAAGAGGAAGAAGAACACCTATACAATGTATTTGCCAAAAACAGATACCCTCGCATTTTCATCAACAGATGCCTAAGGGAAAGACAACGGAATGAGGACGTGCCGCAACCCAAAGGACAAGCCACACTACCATACATCAAGAGCATTTCCGAACTGACTACTGCGACCACTAGGACTCATAACCACACAAACCAACAGCCACTCTCAGACAACAACTCACCAGAACGAAGGACCCGATAACCAGCATGAGCAAAACCAATGCAGTGTACAAAATCCCATGCAAGGACTGCACAAAACACTACATAGGACAAACAGGAAGACAGCTAACGATCCGCATCCATGAACACCAACTAGCCACGAAACGACACGACCAGCTATCCTTAGTAGCCACACACGCAGATGACAAGCAACATGAATTCGACTGGGACAACACTACTATTATAGAACAAGCCAAACAGAGAACAGCCAAGGAATTCCTAGAGGCATGGCACTCATCCACAGATTCAATCAATAAGCACATCGACCTGGATCCAATATACCGATCACTGCAACGGACAGCTGGAACTGACAACCGGAAGCGGCAGATTCAAACCACTATAAATGCCGGAGGAAACATCACAGAAGCGCTTCACAAGAGGCTCCCAAGCACTGAGGATGTCACCTAGACAGGACAAAACGTCTGCAACACAAATTCCCAGTTCGGCGAACAGAACCACAACAACAAGCACCTTAAGATTCCTCTGAGCTTCCCAGTGTTCTGTGATTCATTAAGTACTCCTTTGACATGCTACTTCTTCCAAAGTGCATCACCTCACACCTTCCATGGTTAAAATCAATCTGCCACTGATCTGCGCATCTGACCAATCCATCCATAGTCTCCTTATTCCTCACTAATACCTTCTTCCTCACTGTGAACCATCCAGCCAATCGATACGTCATCCGTAAACTTATCATCCCTTCCACATTCTCATCTCTATTGGACATATATTTAACAAACAATAAAGATCCCAATACTGATCTCTGTGGTACACCACTGAAGACTGGTCTCCAGTCACACAAACAACCTTCGACCACTACCCTCTATTTCTCACCATGAAGTCAAATTTGGATCGATCTTGCCAAGTCTGGATTCCATGTGCTTTTATCATTTTTTATCAGTGATTCATATGGGACCTTGCTAAAGATCTTACAATGACATGCAACAACATATTAACTAGTAACAGGAGTCTATTCCCGCTTGCTCTGTCATTTAATATGATCTTGAATGATTTAATAACTCTACATTCTTGCCTCCTCTTCACCACCTTGCCTGTTAAGAATCTACCTTACTTTGACTTAAAATTGCTTAAAGACTTTGCTTTCACTGCCTTTTGAGGAAACAAATTTGAAGACTCACAACCTTCAGAATAAAACAATTTTCCTCACCTGTCTTAAATGGGTGATCTTTTATTTTTAAAGAGTCCCCTAGCTCTACATTCTCCCTTAAGAGGGAATACTCTTTTAACATGCATTCTGTTTTTATATGTTTCAAATCACGCTGCCCATAAATCGTCTAAACCCAAGGTGATACAAGTTTAGACTGTTCATCAGACAACCCAAGGAAAACCTTGCCTAAACTGCTGTCAATGCTGTGGAGGAGCTGGTGTTGGACTATGGTGGACAAAGTTAAAAATCACACAACACCAGGTTAAAAATCCAGGTTCAATGCACTTACATTGATCCTTAGACAAGGAAACCAATACAGTAAGACCATAATCAGACCATAAGACACAGGAGCAGGAATTAGGCCATTCAACCCATTGAGTCTCCTCTGCCATTCAATCATGGTTGATACATTTGTCAACCCCATTCTCGTGCTTTCTCCCCGTAACCCTTGATATTCAAGAACGTATCTATCTCCGTCTTAAAAATACTCAATGACCTGGCCATAATCATGACAATGGCCATACTCAATTTACTACAAACCAACTGACTACCACAGCTACCTACATTACACCTCCTCCCACCCTGCCCCCTGTAAAAACGCCATCCCATATTCCCAATTCCTTCGCCTCCACCACATCTGCTCCCAGGAGGACCAATTCCACTACTGAACAGCCAAAATGACTTCTTTCTTCAAAGACCGCAACTTCCCCTCCGACGTGGTCGACAATGCTCTCCACTGCATCTCCTCCACTTCCTGCACCTCCGCCCTTGAACCCCACCCCTCCAATCGCCACCAGGACAGAACCCCACTGGTCCTCACCTTCCATCTCACCAACCTTTGTATCCCACCTAAATCGTATCATCCTTCGTCATTTCCGCCACCTCCAAACAGGGATATATTTCCCTCTCCACCCCTATCAGTGTTCC
>NC_057713.1:7772102-7782905 GCF_004010195.1 Chiloscyllium plagiosum
CAGTGCACCTCCCCAAATTCCATCCCCCCGCCCACCTTTTATCTCAGCCCGCTTGGCACACCAGCCTCAATCCTGAAGAAGGGGTTATGCCCGAAACATCGATTCTCCTGCTTCTCAGATGCTGCCTGGCCTGCTGCGCTTTTCCAGCACCACACTTTTCAACTCTGGTCTCCAGCATCTGCAGTCCTCATTTTCTCCTTAATGACCTGGCCTCCAAGCAATGAATTCCATAGATTTACCACTCTCCGATTGAAGAAGTTTCTTTTTATCTCTGTTTCCCATGCACAAAGACATGATGACTATCCCTAATCAATCCTTGCTTTTCCAAATACATGTACATCCTGTCCCTCAGGATTCCCTCCAACAACTTGCTCACCACCGACGTTAGGCTCACTGGTCTATATCTGCAAACCTAGCCAGGATACCCTCAATTCCTTTGTCTGGATCATTAATGTATAAAGTGAAAAGTTGTGGTCCCAAAACTGAGCCTTGCAGAACACCACTTGTTACCGGCTGGCATCCTGAGAAGGACCCTTTATCCCTATTCTCTGCTTTCTGCCAGACAGCCAAGCTTCTATCCATGCTAGCACCTTGCCTCTGACACCATGGGCCCTTATCTTACTCAGTAGTTTCCTCTGAGGCACCTTGTCCAAGGCCTTCTTGAAGTCCAGGTAGATAACATCCACTGGCTCCCTTGGTCTAAACTACTTGTTGTTTCCTCAAAGAATTCTAACAGATTTGTCAGGCGTGACCTCACCTTGATGAAACCATGCTGACTTTGCCATATTTTACTGTAAACTTCCAAGTATTAAGAAATCTCATCCCTTCACAATGAACTCCAGGATCTTACCCATGACCAAAATTAGGCTGATTGGTCTGTAATTTCCTTCTTTTGCTGTACTCCCTCTTTAAACAAGGATGTCACGTTAGAAATTTTCCAGTACTCTCCCTGATTCTAGCAATTCCTGAAAGATCACCACGAACGCCTCTGCTATCTCCTCAGCTATCTCCCTTAGTAACTCTGAGGTGTAGTCCATCTGGTCCAGGTGATTTCTCCATCTTCAGGCCATTTAGTTTTTCCAGCACCTTCTCCTTGGTATTGGCCAATATGCTCAGCTCTGCCCTCTCAATTGTTTGAATATTTGGGATATTACTTGTGTCTTCCACCGTGAAGACTGATGTGAAGTAATTATTCAGTTCCTCAGCCATTTCCTTGTTCCCCATTACTATGACACCAGCGCCATTTTCCAGCAGCCCAATGTCCAGTTTTGCCTGTCTTTTGTCCTTTATATATCTAAAGAACCTCTTATAGTCTTCCTTTATATTACTGGCTAGCTTACCCCCACATTTAATCTTCTCCCACCTCATTTCTTTTTTGTGACCCACTGTTGGTCTTTGTGAGCTTCCCAATCATCGAGATGTCCACAGCCCTTCACCACATTATATGCTTTCTTTGTTGCTTTTATACTATCTCTGACTTCCCTAGTCAGCCATGATTGCCTCATCCTCCCTGTACCATGCTTCTTTTTTAGATTAGATTACTTACAGTGTGGAAACAGGCCCTTCGGCCCAACAAGTCCACACCTACCCGCCGAAGCGCAACCCACCCAGACCCATTTCCCCTACATTTACCCCTTCACCTAACACTACAGGCAATTTAGCATGGCCAATTCACCTAAGCTGCACATTTTTGGACAGTGGGAGGAAACCGGAGCACCCGGAGGAAACCCACGCAGACACGGGGAGGATGTGCAAACTCCACACTGAGGCGGGAATTGAACCCGGGTCTCTGGCGCTGTGAGGCAGCAGTGCTAACCACTGTGCCACCGTGCCGCCCATCTAGGGATGAATTTCTGCTGTGTCTCCTGAATTACTCCCAGAAATCCCTAGCAATACTGTTCCACTGACTTTCCTGCTAGGGTCCTCTCCCAGTAAATTCTAACCAGCTCCTCCTTCATTCCTCTGTAGCCTTTATTCAGCTGTAATACCATTATCTTCTCTCTCTCAACTTGCAGAGTAAATCAATCAAATTATGATCACTGCTGCATTTTGAGAAAGCAAATCTTAGCAGGACTTACACATTTAATGGTAAAGTCATAGAGAATGTTGCTGAGCAAAGAGACCAGGTTCATAGTGCAGGTTCATAGCTCCTTGAGAGTAGAGTCGCAGGTAGATAGGATAGTGAAGAAGGCATTTGGTATGCTTTCCTTTATTGGTCAGAGTATTGAGTACAGGAGTTGGGAGGTCATGTTACCATTGTACAGGACACTGGTTAGGCCATTTTTGGAATACTGCATGCAATTCTGGTCTCCTTCCTATCAGAAAGATATTGTGAAACTTGAAAGGGTTCAGAAAAGATTTACAAGTATGTTGCCAGGATTGGAGGATTTGAGCTGTCGGGAGAGGTTGAATAGGCTGGGGCTGTTTTCCTTGGAGCATCGGAGCCTGAGGGGTGACCTTATAGAGGTTTATAAAGTCATGAGGGGCATGGATAGGGTAAATAGACAAGGTCGTTTCCCTGGGGTTGGGGAGTCCACAACTAGAGGGTGTAGGTTTAGGGTGAGAGGGGAAAGATATAAAAGAGACCTGAGGGGCAATGTTTTCATGCAGAGGGTGGTGCATGTGTGGAATGGGCTGCCAAAGGAAGTGGTGGAGGGTAGTACAATTGCAACATTTAAAAGACATCAGGATAGGTATATGAACAGGAAGGGTCTGGAGGGATATGGGCTGAATGCTGGTAGATGGGACTAGATTGGGTTGGCATGAATGAGTTGGATTAAGGGTCTATTTCTGTGCTGTACATCTCTGTGACTTTATTCTTTCCTAAGTTTATAGATTGAAGCTGCACGCAGTATTCCAGATATGGTGTCACCAAATCGCAGTATAACCGTAACAAGACCCCTTTATTCCTGTATTCCAATCCTATTGTAATAACGACAAGCATCCCATTTACCTTACTGCTAACCCACTGAAACTGCGTAGATCACTTTTCAGCCTCGGGGTCCTCCACACAGCTTAACTTTCCATCAAGCTTTGTCTCATCAACAAACTGGGATATATTATTATCTGTCCCTTCATCTAGGTCATTAAAGTATGTTGTAAACAATTGTGGCCACAGCACTGATCTTTGCAGCACTAGTCACAGCTTGCCAACTTGAAAATGATCTATTGGTGCCCATGCTTTGCTCTGTCATAAGTCAATCCTCTTCTCATACTAATATATTTTTAATAATTCCAGTAACCCGTATCTTACCTATTAATACCTTGCATAGTCCCTTAATGAATGCTTTCTGCAAATCCATATGCTAAATCAGCAGGTTCCCCATGATCTAGTTACAACTTCAAAAGAAGTACAAATAAATTCAAAGTGGCTATCTCTTCTGCAAAAATCAAACTAACTACTTCTTATCGCACTGCACTTTTATAAGTGCATTATAAGGCTCAACATTTTTAATTGGGACACTGAGTACAAAATAAAGTTATGCTGAAGTTTAATGAAACACTGGTTATGCTTCAGCTGAAGCACATATTCAATTTTGTGCATTCTGTCAAGTTCTTTAATTTCAATTTTTCGTTATTTTAAGAATAATTTCAAGGTTTAGAGGGTAGAGAAGAGCTTAACTACAATGATAACAGGTTTGAAGTATTTCAATAATGAGGAGAGATTAGAGAAGCTGGAGTTATATTCTCCTTGGAGGACACAACGCTCAGGAAAAAATTAACAGAAGTTAAAATTTATCAAGGTTTTGACAGGAGTTAAAAACAAGAGACTATTTCATGCTATGATTCAAGTTTGTTCATGCTACAATTATTTAACCCTTACAAAAAGCTACAATAAGGAAGTCAAATATGATACTTTTTTTATGTTGCATTTTGCTCCGGATGTATCAATACAACCTTAGTTAACAGGTACATAAAAGAACAATTAAACACAGATTATAAATCCATTTACGACTGGATCTGAATACCAGATCAAAGAAGTGAAGCCATGTTGAGATACACAACTTCATTTTGAGCTAATGATATAACTTAGGAATCAGTTGGGGACTGTGTATTTGGATCTCTATTACTGTGGTAATGCTAATCTTAATAATAAACATTAATAAAACAATTCTTCCCAGTAAAATGTTTCTATCAGGAATCAAAATGAATCTGCCAACTGAGCAATGTCTTTATCTCCTCTCAAAAGCGACAAAGTTGCATTTTCATTAGAATTTTTAAAAGAGATTTCACTTAAGAAAGGATCACATCTAAAACACATTTGTGGCCTACATCAGTCTCAGTCATCTTCTACTTACTAATAGAAAAATTCACCGCCCACTCACTCTGAAGTTCAACCAAAAGGCAACTAAACACAAGGGACCACAGCTACCATTTGTTGTTTGATGTGGTACTCATACAATACCAAGTTGTAATAACTGGAATGCACAACGCTACTGAAAGCCAAAATCATAGAATACAAAAAATGTGATCTTTTAGATTCACTGTGAGATACAACGACAACATCCACATGTAACCAGATCACCAGAATCAAAAGAAGCACATTCTAACCTAATAATTTATAAATCTCAAAGACTGCAAAGTTGTAACAGTATTACTTTCCCCCATTTATATACTGTTAATTTCAATTAGTCAATAAATTCATACCTCTAGGTCTACAAGTCACAAGTTGAATGGCCATCCTAAAATTGCATACCTGCAACTTACAGCCATACTAATCATACTAATGTAGCTCTAGCGCTTTCTATAACATTACATAACATACAAGTAAAATGAATAACATCGACAGGTATTAGTTTTGGACCCTTTAAATAAACAACTTACCAACTGAGATGTGCTTTTGAAAAATAAACATACAAAAATATCAAACATGATTAATGAAAGAAATTATAATAAAATAAATTGAATGGCTGTGTATGTGTGTCTTTTATGCTTTCATTGCTGACCTTGAACAAATTTAATCAATTCTGTTTTATTCATGGGATTTCGGTATCGCTAGCTTGGCTGGCATTTGTTACCCAAGTCCAATTACCCTCGAGACCAAATGGCCAAAGTCATTCTCAGAACAATTCCATACTCAACAATTTTAGCAACAAAATGGCGCATTTCCATATTTAAAATTGAAATAAATACAGCAAGGATCTTTAAAATTATTATTTTAAGATTAAAGTACACCTAAATTATTCTCAAATACAGTCATCAACTAAGAAGATACAGTGTAAGACCAGTGCTTGTGCCTAAGTAGATTACTGGCAGACTAGATTAGCCTATTCTGCAAGAAGCAGAATCATAACAACAGGATCAGATTACCAATTTATAGCAATATGCATTAATAACTGTGCCATACAACACTAACTTGGAACTGGCAAAGCAACTGACTTAACAAAATAAAGGAAACTTCCGCTAATCAAGAATAAATCAATTTTTGCAATACAGTGTAAAAATTCAAAGGCTGATAAGATTATTATTAACATCTGTACAGCATTCCTGTTTTAGCATGTTAAATCACGCATAGCAAAAATGAACACAGAGGAAACTACTGACAAGGAATATCACTTCAGAGTACTTCACAAAAAAACAAATTTCATCTATCCAAACCAAGGCTTTATTTTATAACCAGACAGAGAATTTACAGCATGTGAAAAGTTTCAAACTTTTGAAATGATGATGAGAAATTATGAAAGAAAAATGGTTGACCAAGGATTACTACTGCAGTATGGTTTTAAACTGCTACATATTATGTTTTAATTGACATAAGAAATAGGACAGAATTAGGTCATAAAGCTCCTTGAGCTTGCTCTACTATTCAATAAAATCATGGCACAACAATCCTACTCCCCCACCTTTTCCCAAAAAATCAAGGTAAGTAGCACCAAGCTCAATTCAAAGACTTTTTTAAAAATTAGTTCATGCAATTTTGGGGATTATTGGTTCGACCAATACTTATTTCCTTTCTAAAATTATCCTGGACAAGTTAGTGGTGAGCTGTCTTCTTGAAACACTATAGTTCTTGGGGTGTAGTTATAGACACAGTGGAGGTCCATAATTTTGACAGTAAAGAAATGATGACAAAGTTCCAATTTAGGATTGTGGGTGGCTTGGAGGGGAAGTTGCAGGTGGTGATGTTCCCTTATCCTTCTAGATGGCGGACGTCACACATTTCGAAGATGCTGTCGAGTAGTGAGTTACAGCAATGAATCATGAGTATAGTACATATTTCAACAAATACACGGGGTAAAGGCAGTGACTGCTGAATGAGGTGGATAGGGTGTCAATCAACCTGTGACCTGGAAAATGTTGAGCTTAGAGTGTTGCTGAAGCTGCACTCATCTAGGCAAGTGGAGAATGTTCTATCATACGTCTGATTTGTGCATTATGGATGGAACATATGGGGGAAGTGAGGGGTGGTTTACTCGCTGAAGAATCCTTAGCCTCTGACCTGCTCTTTGAGCCAGAGTATTTATAAATGATCCAGTTCCTTGTCAATGGTAATTACCCAGGATGTTAACAGTGAGGTTCTTTGGTAGTAATGCTGCTGAACACCAAGAGCTAATGATTCGATTTTCTCTCATTGGACATGGTTATTGCCTGACAGTTGCATGGCTTGAAAGTCATTGATGAAGAAGCTGAAGATAGTAATGCCTGAAGAACTCCCGCAGAGAAGTCTGGAATTGAAATAGCTGATCTCCAACAAAGCACAACTATCTGTGCTAGTTATGACTTCATGCAGAAGAATATTTTTTCCCCAATTCCTATTGAATTCAAATTTTACTAGTGCTCCTTGATGGCACAGTCAGTCAAATGCAGCCTTGAAGTCACTCTCACTTGGCCTCCTGAGTTTTGGTTTTTTTTGTACATTTTTGGAATAAGGCTGTACTATGGTCAGGAGCCTCATGAGATTACCTGAACCCAAACTGAGCATCAGTCAGCAGATTATTGTTGAGCAAGTGCTACCTGACAACACTGTCAGCAATGCCTTCCAAACTTTTCTTGCAAGTGAAAGTAGAATGATGGGGTAGGAAGTGGTTACATTGATTTTTTTCCCCCTACTTTTTGACCAGGGCATACCAGGGCAATTTTTCACATTATCAGATTGATAAGTGTTATGTATGTGCTGAAGCAGCCTAGTTTTGGACACAGTTAATTCCAGAGTTTTCAATACTACTGTCTTTGCAATAACCAGTGCATTCAGCCATTTCTTGATAACACATAGATTGAACTAAACTGACTGAGGTCTGGCACCTCTGATGAGGATATCTCTGGAGGAGGCTGAAATAGCTTATCCATTTGGGACTTCTGCCTGAACATAGTTACAAATGTTTCAGCCTTGTCATTTGCAGAGAAACACTGGGCTTACACATTATTGCGATCAACGTATTCGTGGAGCCACCTCAATGAGTTAGCTATCGCACTGTCCACTACCATTTGCAACTGGATGTAGCAGACTTGCAGAGCTTTGATTTGATCCACTGGTTTTGGGATCATTTAGCTCAGTTTATTACAGTGCAATTAGCCCTTGTTATACCTTCACAGGGGAAATCCCAGGCCATGAAGTTGCAGGGTGTAATTGATTACAAATCTGATGATAGAGGCACACAACACTTCATAATTGCTCACGACATTACATTGAGAAGTGTAGCCAAATGATGAAGAGGATCAAGGACATTATATTTCCTTGGAGCAGACAGTGAGAGGCAAGAGGAGGATAAAGGTGTTGCAGCAGGGGAACCCAGTGCCCATGTATGGGAGGAAGACTGTCAAAGCCATTTAAGACCTCAGTGCAACTGGCTTGACAGCAAGGGCCACGCTGGTCCACTGTATCAGAATCCAGCTTAGACGCAGATGCTTTCTGTCATCAACATGGAGGTGCCCAAGGAAAATCCCCAAAAGCTGCTGTGCCTGTGACATTATGAACAGTCTCAATCACAGGGCTCACAGAACGGTAGGTCCTGAGTTAATGAGATGAACAGATTAACAATGTCACTCATGCCCATACAAGAGATGGTTTCATAACAGCCCTTATGATTACCCAAGCCCTTTCCTGGTGCTCTTGGTATCAAGACCACCATCTGAAGCTCTGTATGTTTCTGCTCATCAATTACACTAAGCTGTTCATGTCACTTGTTGTGTGCATGTCACCCTGGTGCAACTGCACCAACTCAGAGCAGTGCTGCATTTGTCTTTCAAAGATAGTGACCAATCTCTTAATGGAGGAGCTCCAAAGCTCAAATCTGAGTCATTTCAAAGCATGCACTGTGTGAACTTCTACAATTACTTTTCTTAGCCCCACAATGAGCAAGGAATGTCGAAACTCAAGAACTGATCTGTCTCTGATGTTCCAGAAAGACCATCCTTGTTCATGACCTGAAAGTCTAAGACCTCTGCCTGATGAAGTTTGACAGTATTTGCCCTGAGTGGTGGCGACCCTGCAAATTTGTGAAGTGTTGCCCACCCAGTACTACCCCATCTAATCATGATCAATGCCCAATTAAGAACAGCTGACAAATGGTGTAGAGGTACAATGTGATGGTCCAGGCACATGGAGTCCCCCTGCTGATGAGGCCAGCAACACCTGGCTGGCATAGTGGCTCAGTGATTAGCACTGCTGTCTCACAGTACCAGGGAGCCAGGTTCAATTCCACCCTCAGGCAACTGTTTATGTAGAAGTTTTCCCTGTGTCTGGGTTTCCTTTGGGTGTTCTGGTATCCTCCCACAAGCCAAAAATGTGCAGATTTGGTGAATTAGCCTTGGGAAATTAAGGGTTACAGGTTTAGGGTCAGAGATAGGTCTGGGTGGGATGCTCTTCAGAGGGTTGGTGTGGACTCGATGGGCTGAATGGCCAACTCCATGCTGTGGGGATTTGATGATTCTACCTGTGCAAGAAGCCCTTGCTCTATCTCTATTCCAAGTCCTGTAGGAAACACACACAGATGGTAGTGATAGTCAGAATGCTCAGCAGGTGCCTCAGCAACACAAAATCACTAGATGACAGCAGTGAAGCAACCACAGTGAAGACTGAGTTCTCCAAGTCCGTTATCTGAGAATTAAGCTACCAAAACTATTTACTCCTCAATGGTTGACAATGGTTATCATAAATTGCCTGTTATTGTAGTCTTAAGGCAAAGTTGTTCTATCCACTTGAACTTGCGGGAGTACTTGACGGGATCCTTGTCACGGGAATGATTCTGGTGATAGACTAGTTTAGCGAAGTATAGTAGCATCATAGATGGAGGATAAGATGTGGCTGGGCTCATTTGACAACTGTAGAAATCGTGCAATGATTGGAGAGCCAAAAGCTTGACAAGTTTGAAAATACTTTGGAGAGTTTATTACAGGGCTCGATGCAGCAGGAAGTGAGGTTGGATGGGCCAGCTGAATGATGATATGTGTTGGTAAGTTGTTAGAAATATGTTTGTAATTAAGTTAATAGGAACAGCTAATACTTTAATAAGAACGGTACTGATTATCTGAGATGGTAAAGTTGACGGGGTATACTTTGTGGACATGGTTAAGGCATAAACAGGAGATAAGGTAAGATGAGCTATGATGCAGGTTGAAATGGTTGATGCTAGTAATTGAGCAGAAAAAAAAAGGTAGCTCTGGGTTTATCCAAGGAGATTTTAAACTTGGGGTGTCAGTAGGAAGGCTATAGATTGTTGGTTTATAATAGATATTTTGAGCAAAGTCCCTGAAAGCAGAGCCAAGCAAAATAGCTGATTGACAGGGAAGGGAGAAACAGGAGAGGAAGGATCAAAAGAATTTAATAGGCAATAAGGAAGAAAGGAAGACAACAAGTTAATGTTTTCAGATCTGATGGTGCAGGCATATAATGAATTCAAGTTACAGTTAAAATTACAAGTATAACTCAGTAAACTGAATAGGCAATGATGATATGAGAGCAAAAATGTAAGATGAATATCATGAAACATTTCTTAAATGAATAATAACTGGGCTAGGTTGTGAGAAAAAATGGTTGCGGCATGTCATCGGACTCATGTTAAAAATATTAACTGCAATGAGCAGACAGATCAAATGGCAAAAATGTCTTAAATCCATTTTATGAAGTAAATGTCTGCCAAAAGGAGGCTAAGTAAAGGGAAACTGTGATAATACTTTTAATGTTTTTTTACTGAATTTGAAGTCTAGATAGTATAAAATACACTCTTCTTATATCCTTGGTACATACAAGCATTGCAACAAGACATAGATTTGATCCTCGGGTGACCATCCTCCAAGGCGGACTTTGGGACAGGCAACAATACAAAGTGTCTCGATTCGAGTGGTGCTGGAAAAGCACAGCAGGTCAGGCAGCATCCGAGGAGCAGGAAAATTGACGTTTCGGGCAAAAGCCCTTAATCAGGAATAGAGGCAGGGTGCCTGCAGAGTGTCCTACCTGCCTATCTTCCTTTCCACCTATCCACTCCACCCTCCTCTCTGACCTATCACCTTCATCCCCACCCCCACTCACCCATTGTACTCTTTGCTACCTTCCCCCACCCTCCTCTCGGACCTATCACCTCCATCCCCACCCCCATTCACCTATTGTACTCGTTGTTACCTTCTCCCAAGCCACAACCTGTCCCATTTATCTCTCCACCCTGGAGGCACCCTGCCTCTATTCCTGATGAAGGCTTTTGCCTGAAACATCGATTTTCCTGGCTCCTCGGATGACTACTTACGGTGTGGAAACAAGCCCTTCGGCCCAACACGTCCACACCGACCCGCAACGCACCCAGATCCATTCCCCTACATTTACCCCTTCACCTAACACTACGGGAAATTTAGAATGGCCAATTCACCTGA
>NC_057713.1:7783463-7809140 GCF_004010195.1 Chiloscyllium plagiosum
TCCAAACTTCCAGTTCAGCACTGTCCCCATGACTTGTCCTACCTGCCTATCTCCTTTTCCACCTATTCACTCCACCCTCTACTCCCTCACCTATCACCTTCATCCCCTCCCCCATTCACCTATTGTACTCTATGCTACTTTCTCCCCAACCCCAACCCCCTCTCAGTTATCTCTCCACTCTGCAGGCACCCTGCCTCTATTCCTGCTGAAGGGCTTTTGCCCAAAACATCGATTTTCCTGCTCCTCGGATGCTGCCTGACCTGCTGTGCTTTTCTAGCACCACTCTAATCTAGACTCTGGTTTCCAGCGTCTGCGGTCCTTGTTTTTAACTAACAACACAAAGTGGCTGAGCAGAGACTGATAGTCAAGTTTGGTACCCATGAGGATGGCCTCAACTGGACCTTGGGTCCATGTCACACAATGGGTGACCCCAGTGCACTATACACTCTCTCACATACACACACACCCTTACGTAGCCACACACTCATGCAGACCCTCTCTCATATACACAAGTACACCCTCCACACTCACACCCACACATGCAACCTCTCAAGCTCATACCCCATCTCTCACACACACTTTACCAAGCTTGCACACACGCAAACACACATACTCTCACGTGCACTCACGCACACATTCACATGCACTCTCTCTCTCTCACACACACGCACAGACACACGTACATCTATGGGGTGAATTTGTATTTGCAGAATTCTATACATTCTATTTTGCTCAAAACATGCTCAACTTGCAGGCAGTCAATACATAGAGGAGGAGAGAACCCAGAAAGACAGAACAGTTGGACAGACAAAGGAATGGATAACAATGTGGCTAGGAGGGTTAATAGCTATTAATGGGGACAGTTAGTGGTTAATAATGTGTAACCATGTGTGCAATAGCAGATGATGTAATAACAAGGCATAGTGCGCTCGGGTAAGGGTGAGGACATGGCAGAACTCAAGCTGTAAAGTTGTTGAACTCAGTAATGAGTCCAGAAGGGTCCCTAAGTGGAAAATGAAGCTTCCAGTTTGCACTGAGCTTCACTGGAGCATTGCAGCAAGCCTGAGACAGAGGTGTTGGCCAGGGAACAGGATGGGGTGTTGAAGTGGCGAGCAACTGGAAACTTCAGGGTCATTTTTGTGGACAGAATGTAGGTGCTCTGCGAAGTGGTCACCCAGTCTATGCTTCATTTTCCCAATGTAGACCAGATTGTGAACAACGAATGCAGTAGACTAAATCATGTAATGTACAGATAAAGCGCTGCTTCCTGGAAGTTGTGTTTGGGATTTTGGATACTGAGGAGGGAGGATTTAAACTGACAAGTGTTACACGTTCTGTAGTTTTAGGAGAAGGTGCCGTGGGGCTGGTGGGTGTTGGGAGTAAAGGAAGAGGGGACCAGGTTGTCATGGAGGCAAAGGCCCCAGGGAAGGCTGACAAGGAAGAGGAGGGGAATATGGGTCAGGTGTTGGCATCTTGTTGGAAGCAGCGGAAATTGTAGCTAATGATTCTCTGGATGTGGATGATGGTAGGATGGCAGGTAGAAACAAGGGGAACCCTATTTCCGTTGCAGGAAGGAAGAGAGGGGGTGAGGGCCAAAGTGTGGGAGATGGGACAGACCCAGCTGAGAGCCCTATCAACAATGAAACGGTGGAATCCTCAGCTGAAGAAGAAAGTGGACATTTCGGAAGTTCTGTTGTCAAAATTGGCATAATTTGCAACAGATGTGATGGAGACACAGGAACTGAGAGAATGGAATACAGTCTTTACAGGAAGCATGAGGCTGTATGTTAAGGTAACTGTGAGAGTCAGTGGGTTTATTATGGATATTGGTGGCCAGCCTATCCCCAGAAACAGAAATAGAGATGTTGACGAAGGAGTGGAAGGAGTCAGAATGGGACCGGGTGAAAGTGAGGGCAGGGTAGAAATTAATAGTGAATTCAATCAACTTTTCCAGTTCCAAACAAGAGAGGGAAGCAGCACCATCAATATACTGGAGAAAGATTTGTGGGTTGGGAGCAGACTAGGACTGAAACAAGGAATGTCCAATATACCCCACAAAAAGTTAGGCATACTTCAGGCCCATGCAGGTACCCATGGCCACCCTTCTGACCTGAAGGAAACAAGAGAAGTTTAAAGAGTTGTTCAAGCTGAGGACGAGCTCAGATAGGCAGATGAGGCTGGTGGTGGATGGGGACAGTTCAGGCCTTTGCTTCAGGAAGAAGCAGAGAGACCCAGGCCATCCTGGTGGACAATGGATGTGTAAAGGGTTGGAATATCCATGATAAAGAGGAGGCAGCTGGAACTTCTAAGACTGGTATAAAACGTCAGAGGAATCATGGGTGTAAGTGGCAGGGACTGGACCAGGGGAGAAAAGACCGAGTCAAAATAGGAAGAGATTAATTCTGTGGGGCAGGAGCAGGCAGAACAATGGTTCTGACTGGGCAGTCCTGTCTGTGGATTTTGGGAAGAAGGTAGAAGCGAGCTCTGGGGGTTGGGAGACTATCAACTTGGAGGCAGTGCGGGATTAGGGTAATATCATTAGATGAAATAAGGCTGGTATCATATTTGGCTCAATGGCCTAATGTTCCACGGTGGCATCTGGGGGAGACAGGAGGTGGTATCTCAGAGCTGGTGTTCAGCCTTTGCAATGTAGAGGTCAGTCCACCAGACAACAGCGCCACCCTTATCAGCAGGCTTAATTACAAAATAAGGGTTGGATCTGAGAGCATGGAGTGCGGTCAGTTCCTGAGAGGATAGGTTGGAATGGGTAATGGGGGAAGAGAGAAATTAAAGAGACTAATGTCATGTTGACAGTTCTCAATGAACAGGTCGAGTGCAGGTAGAAGGCCAGAGGGAGGGGTTTAGACAAAGAGAGAGCATTGGTGGTGGGCAAAGATGTCTGTGGGATGGGGGGAGAACTCTTGTCCAGAGTAATGGGCACAGAGGTGAAGGCGACAGAAGTAAAGTTTAACATCATGTTTGTCCCATAATTCTTTCAGGTGGGTGCAAAGAGATGAAAGTGAGACCTTTGCTGAGTACAGAACGTTCAGCATCAGACAGTGGAAGGTCAGGAGGGATGATAAATAAATGACTGGAGGTGTGGTTGGGGGAGGGGTAGAATCAGAGGGAAGGGGAGTGGTGGAAGGTTCCACAGGGCTGTGGGTTTCTCTAAGTTATTGCATCTTGTGTGCCTTGATGCCTTAAAGACAAAGAAGTTTCTTATTAGCACGTCTATTGAGCCAGAAGATGAAGTGAAACTAGGGAGTGGTGCAGCCCTGGGCCAGCTTGATGTGATGCTCTTGGAGAGTGAGGTCAAGACTGTGCATATAACAATGCACGGCACTGAATGGCTTGAAAGCAAGCATCCAAGTGCAGCAAGCATTTGGAAAGGCAAATAGAATGCTGGCCTTCATTGTAAGAGGGTTTGAGTACAAGAGCAAGAAAGTAATTCTTGGCGAGAACATACCCTGGAATAGCATGTACATTTTTGGCCTCTTTATGTAAAAAAAAAATACTCACCATAGAGAAAGTGCAGCAAAGACTCAGACCAATTCCTGGGATCACAGGTTTGTCGCGTAAGGAAAGACTGGGTCAAATGAAGTTTACTTACTGGAGTTTAGAAGAATGGGAGAACATCTAGGTACCTATAAAATTATGATTTCAGCTTCTAGTCTGTCAGCTCAATGATATTTCCCTGAGGCTCAGGGAGGTGGAAAGTTCCAGAATAAGAAGCCACAGTCAGCTATTTACACTGTTAAGAAATTTGTTCACTCTGAAGGTGGTGAACCTGTGGAATTCTTGACCAGAGAAGGCTGTGGAGGCCAGCTCAATGAACATGTTTAGGAAAGAAAACAAAGAATTGTAGATGCTGGAAATCAGAAACAAAAACAGAAATTGCTGGAAAACTCAGCAGAACAGTTCTAAAGAAGAGTCATTGGACCCAAAATGTTAGCTCTGCTTTCTCTCTACAGATGCTGCTAGACATATTTAAGAATGATATAGATAAACTGGTAGAAGCTATGGCCATCGAGGGATAGGGACAACAAGCAGGAGTGTGGCATTGAAACAGACGAACAGCCATAATCATATTGAATGGCAGAGCAGGATATTTCAGCCAGATGGAATACTTCTGATCCTATTTCCTAAGTATCTATGTTTCCAACATTGCTATCTGCTTCTTAAGAGTACAGAAGTTCCAAAATCTTAAACTTTTCTGCAATTATGGTGCTTAGTCCCCTAAATAATACATCATTCATTGCCCTGTTGTTTCACATTTCTTTTATCAAGAGTGGACAAGACAGGCATTGCCAGGACCTACATGATCTGAAACTGGGATTCTGTCAGCCAGTTTGATGTATAACAAGAGTTTGCATTAAGCAGGTAACACATGCACTTACTCTTAGAATGCAGAGCAGGCTGCACAGGTAGCCCAGGTAGACTAACTAACGTCCTTAGGTAGTGCTCACCAAATTAATTTTGCTTCTGAGAGATCATGAGTTTACATCCTACCATGGCCAAGTGTAAGAAAGTGTAAAATTGATTTCAATAAACTAAATCAGTTCATTATCATAAAACTCAGCAGTCATTTTTCAAGAATACCTGTTAAAGGTCACTTACACTATGGCATTAAACCAAACTGAAGACTGCTACAGCAACCAGCCACATCTTAGAAAATGAACTAGCTGCTAATTTTACTTAAGCTGCTTTGACCTCGAAGGGGTAAAAATTAGTCTTTGTTTTCCATGAAATCAAATGGAGATTCTGATAGAAAATTAACACAATGGACCCCTATATTTTATCTAAAAATGATTCTTTGACAGAAGTTTATGAGCTATTTTAAAATTAACTTAATGTCACTTTAGGCCCACAATTTCACCTCATGAGAATTTGACTCATAATTCAAATAACTTTAATATCAATCCTTTTCTACTTAGAATTATATTTTTGACATTTTTCAACTTGTAGAAAAAAAGGAATAATTTCATCCATGAACTTGCTTGTGACATAAAAATCCTGTTTGCCTTAACAAAACAATTAAATTGATGAGTTACATCAAGAAAATCCACTTCAAAAGATAATGGACATTTAAGCATACAACATATGTGCTCTCAGGCTATTTAGGTGCGTCTGACATTTAAAAGATAGCCTTGAATTTACTTGGATTGAGCCAGTGTTTGTGTATACACCATCAGTGTAGTCTATAGAACATAATGATCATACAGAGTAGTAAAAACATGGAGAAATAAACAATACTATGCAGAGGGCTTCATGCGAACTGGTATCCATTCTTTGACAATTTATTGTCATATCCCTCTAAAAACAAACATGGTGCAAAGACCATTTCATTTATTAATGGCAGTATGCTTACATAGCAGAAGGTCACAGTTATAGTTGTTTACTGAAAATCTGCTACAACAGCCAAAATCAAATCCCATAGGACATAAGAAAAATGTTATTCATTGGCACATCATAATTATCAAGACAGATGTCATTTGCAAATAACACAGGATGATACTCAATTTTCAAAAATATATAGAAAGAAAATTTAGTTTAAATTTTACAGATGAAATTAGATTTTTTTAGTGCATTTGTTCTTCATTTGCATGGGAAATTATTGTGGGCTCAGCAAGTTGACAGATTGCTTCACATTTATCCCAAAAAAATTCCTTTGGGATGCCTGCAGATAAAATGCTTAAAGGGGTGGGGGAAGAGGAAAGATTAGTAATCCAGTTTGAAACATTATTTTTATAATTATTTCATAAATAATATGTATAACACTAAAACTATACAAAATTGGAAGAAGAACCACAAAATAATTTCCAAGTAACACTTGTGTCCTGTTTGCCTCCTAAAAGTGTAGCCAGGAAATGCTTCAATGACCATGAAAGCAGGATCTCACTTAGACTGAGCAAGTCTGAAGCATCTGCAAAGAGAGAAACAGAGTTCAAGCTTTGGGTCCAGAGACTGCTTGTAGCTCTGGTATATATGCTGGAGATAGTGTGGGGGAAGGGGTGAGGGGTAAACAATAGGTGGAAATAAAGCTCAGAAAGAGCAAATAACAGTTGGGCAGACAAAGAAATGTGTAAAGCTCAGTTTGGAAGAATGAATAGTTGCTAATGGGGACCATTATTGGCTGACAATGGTTGTTTTTGGTAGCCCATGTGATGACAAGATCTGGAGTTGGGGGAATTGGAGAAAGGACAAGGGAGAAAGTGCTCAAACCCTAAAATTGTTGAACTCCAATACCAAAGGCTGCAGTGTTTCCCCAGCGGAAAATGAGGTGCCACTCCCAAGATTTCCCCACACCCCTTTGGTACCTTCCCATGCAATTGCACAGGGTGTAACATCTGCCAATGTACTTCCTCCGTCCTCACTAGCCAAGGCCCCAGGAACTCCTTCCAAGTGAAGCAGCAATGTACGTGCACTTCGCTCAATCTAGTCTACTGTTCTTGCTGCTCATAATGTGGTCAACTCTACACTGGGGAGATGTAGATGGAAGTGAGGACTGCAGATGCTGGAGATGCTCGATACGTTGACTCTCCTGCTCCTCAGATGCTGCCTGACTGGCTGTGCTTTTCCAGTACCACACTTTTCGACACTGGGAAGATGTAGCCCAGACTGGGCTACCACTTTGCAGAAAATCTACATTCCGTCCGCAGAAATGACCTTAGCTAGTTCAACACAAGACCATGTTCTTTGGCAAAAATCTCTGTCTCCTGCTTGCTAAAGTGCTCCAGTGAAGCTCAGTGCAAGCTAGAACAGCACATCATGTTTTGTTTGGGAATTATGCAACCTTCTGGACTCAATATTGAGTCAACAATTTTGGGGCTTGAGCACCTTCTCCCATGTACGTGCCCCAAACCTACACACCAGGCCTTGTCATCATATGAGGAGAAAGTGAGGACTGCAGATGCTGGAGATCAGAACTGAAAATGTGTTGCTGGAAAAGCGCAGCAGGTCAGGCAGCATCAAAGGAACAGGAGAATCGACATTTCGGGCATAAGCCCTTCCTGAGGAAGGGCTTATGCCCGAAACGTCGATTCTCCTGTTCCTTGGATGCTGCCTGACCTGCTGCGCTTTTCCAGCAACACATTTTCAGCTTGTCATCATATGGGCTGCTACCACAAACAACCTATTTTCAGCAATTAATGCTTCCCATTATCAGCTATTCATTCTCCCAGGCTGACCTCTACACATATCTTTGTCTACCCAACTGTTTTCTCTCTTTCTCTGGGTTGTATCTCTACCTATTGTTAACTCTCATTGTCGCTCTTACCCCGCCCACCAAAAGCATATATATATCAACCTTTTCCCAATTACATTCAGTTCCAAGAAGGGTCTCTGGATCTGAAAAGTTAATTCTGTTTCTCTTTCCACAGATGCTGCCAGACCTGCTGGATTATTCCAGCAATCTCTCATTTTATTTCAGATTTCCAGCACCCACAGATTTTCTTTTCCCCATTTTGACTGGTTTGAAACGAGTGGCTTAATGGATTGTAGGTGGGCCTACAAGGGGTTAGATTGTAGACTTAATTTTGGAAGGGAACCCATGATTTAATGAGGTACTTTCCAGTGTTAAATAAGATAATTATTTTTCTGAAAACGATTCAGAATAATGAGCAGGATTTTCTAATAGGCTTTAAGACAGCAGTGCAAGACCAATTAGAAGTGCCAAGCCATATTTAGCCACATTGAGTTTAGCTGAGCAATCTTCCCAGAGCAGCCTACTAATTATAACCTCCTGAGCTGCACAAAGCACCTGCACAGTGATATAGACAGGTTAAATGAATGGGTTAAAACCTGGTAGATGGAATATAAGGAGGAAAAATCTGAGCTTTGTCACTATGGCAAGAGGAATGGAGGTGCTAAATATTATTTAGATGCAGAAAGACTGAAGAGAGTTACTACAGAGGGCTCCAGGAGTCCTTGTGCAAAAATCACAAAAATAACTATCATACAAGTTCAGCAATCAACTGGGAAAATGGAATATTACCTTTATTTCAAAGGGACTAGAGTATAAAAATAGGAATATCCTGCAATAACTATACAAGGCACTCATCAGATCATGTAATACTGTCAGCAGTATACTTGCACTGGAGACATGGCAGGGAGGACTCACAAAGCTGATTCTAGGTGTGAATAGATTGTCTTAGAAGGGAGGTTGAGTATGCTGGACCTGTACTCAATAGAATCTAAAAGAATGGGAGGCAACCTTATGGATGCATACAAGATTCTTAAGGGACTTGACAGGGTAGATGCATAAATGTTGTTTCCCTTTGTGGGACAGTCCAGGACTAAAGAGCATGATCTCAGAATAAGGGTTCACCTATTTAAAGCTGCTAAGAGGAGCAATTCCGCCTCTTACAGGGTGATGAATTTATGGAATCTTTAGAGCAGCAGTCTATAGATATTAGGTCATTAAGTATACTCAAGGCTGTGACAGACAGATATTTTAATAAATAAGGGAATCAAAGTTTACAGGGAAAGCATAGTTGAGGATTATCAAATCAGCCATGACTTCATTGAACATTAAGATGGTACTACAGTATTTTTCTGAATACTTCACAGCTGCCTGGATTAGGCCACTGAAGAAACTTGACACCATACAGGACAAAGCAGTTTGCTTGATTGACAATTCATCCAAAAAAAATTCAGTTCCTTCACCACTGATGTTCAGTAACAGCAGTATGTACTATCCACAAGCTACAATGCAGAAATTCAGCAAGGCTCCTTATACAGTACCTTCCAAACCTATGACTTCTACCATCTACAAGAACAAGAGCAGCAGATACATGGGTACACCACCACCTTCAAATTCCCTTCAAGTTATGCACCAACCTGACTTGGAAATATATCATTAATTCTTCTACTGGGTCAATATCACTAACAGCAACGTGGGTATACCAACATTAAATGGACTATTAGTTCAACAATGCAGCGCACCACCACCTTCTCAAGGACAACTAGGGTGGGCAATAAATGCTGACCAAGCCCACATCCTGTGAATAGATTATTTTCAAAATGACATTTATATCCTACTAATAACACATTACCGCTCACGTTCGGCATGGACTAGTTGGACCGAAAGGTCAATTTCATGCTGTACCACTATGAATCATGTTTATGCAATTACCTGTTCTCCCACATGGAAGATAGAAACTAGACAGTGACAGATCCTGACATGAAAGTCAGAGTGGGTAGTTAGTGGCTCCAGCTTGCTGCTCGTTCCTCTGGGCCTCCATCCGAGACAGCAATCATCAACTTGCTAGGCTATGCTCCATGGGCAGCAATATCCTGCACCCCAGTGCACAGAGGTTGAAATTTGGACATCTGCTATCCTCATCACATCACTGATCCACTCAGAATAATTATCCAAATATTAAGTTAAATAACAGTTAAAGGCTGACAGTACTTATGGAGTGCGTTGCCATTTAATATGAACATAAAGTCAGGCAGCTTGTCATAGTTGTCACCAGTGATCAGTTATGGAGTCAGACATGTCATTGTATGGCACTGTGCTCCATCAATGTCATACCTACAGTATGCACCAGCAGCTTATTTGGCAAAAAAGCTGCATATGCTTCAGCCAAAAGGGCCATGTCTCAAAGTCTAAGGGGAGCAGTCTTTGATTAAGTCAAGGGGGAATGTCATAATTCAAGGATATTAGGCAGGAAATGGTGTTGGATAGACTATTAGGTCTGAAGGCTGATAAGTCCCTGGTACCTGCATCCCATGGTACTTAAGGAAGTGACTCTAGAAATAGTGGACACATTTGTAACGATTTTCCAATGTTCTATTGATTCAAGATCAGTTCCTGCAGATTGGAGGGTGGCTAATATTGTCCCACTTTTCAAGAAGGGAGGGAGAGAGAAAACAGAGAATTATGGATCGGTTAGCCTGATGTCAGTGGTGGGAAAGATGCTGGTGTCAATTATGAAAGATGGAATTTAGACTCATTTAGATAGCAGTAACAGGATAGGTCAGAGTCAGCATGGATTTACGTCGGGAAAATCGTGCTTGACTAATCTTCTGGAATCTTTTGAGGATGTAACTATGAAGATGGACAAGGGAGAGCCAGTGGATGTAGTGTATCTGGACTTCCAGAAAGCCTTTGATAAAGTCCCACATTGAAGATTAGTGAGCAAAATTAGGGCACATGCTATTGGGGGCAAAATACTGACTTGGATTGAAAATTGGCTGACTGACAGGAAGCAAAGAGTAGTGATAAACGGGTCCCTTTCGGAATGGCAGGTGGGTACCACAAGTTTCGGTGCTGGGACCACAGCTGTTTACAATATATATTAATGATATAGATGAAGGCATTAAAAGTAACACAAAACTGGGTGGCAGGGTGAAATGTGAGGAGGATGTTATGAGAATACAAGGTGACTTGAACAGGCTAGGTGAGTGGACGGATGCATGGCAGATGCAGGTTAATGTGGATAAATGTGTGGTTATCCACTTTGGTGGCAAGACCAGGAAGGCAGATTACTATCTAAAAGGAGTAAAGTTAAGTAAAGGGAGATCTAGGTGTTCCTGTACATCAGTCAATGAAAGCAAGCATGCAGGTACAGCAGGCAATGAAGAAAGCTAATGGCATGCTGGCCTTCATAACAAGAGGAATTGAGTAATAGAGCGTTAAGATCCTTTTGCAGCTGTACCTGGAGTATTGTGTGCAGTTTTGGTCTCCAAATTTGAGGAAGGACATTCTGGCTATTGAGAAAGTGCAGCATAGGTTCACGAGGTCAATTCCCGGAATGGCAGGACTATCATATGTTGAAAGATTGGAGCGACTGGGTTTGTATACACTTGAGTTTAGAAGGTTGAGAGGGGATCTAATTGAGACACGTAAGATTATTAAAGGATTGGACACTCTGGAGGCAGGAAGCATGTTTCCGCTGATGGGTGAGTCCAGAACTAGAGGACACAGTTTAAAAATAAGGGGTAGGCCATTTAGAACAGAGTTGAGGAGAAACTTCTTCAACTGGAGAGTGGTGGATATATGGAATGGTCTTCCCCAGAAGGCAGTGGAGACCAAGTCTCTGGATACTTTCAAGAAAGAGATGGATAGAGTTCCTAAAGATAGTGGAATCAAGGGTTATGGGGATAAGGCAGGAACAGGATACTGATTGGAGATGATCAGCCATGATCATAATGAATGGTGGTGCTGGCTCAAAGGGCTAAATGGCCTACTCCTCCACCTATTGTCTACTTTCTATTGTCTATTGAGTCCTGGCATAGCTAGTCAAGGGTAACTTTCAATCTCAGTCCAGAGACTTAGATGCAATCAGTCAACCGCTTGATGCAGTCAGGGCCCAGAGGTTCCATATCACTGCAGTTTGGGGGGTAGGCCAAAGTCAAATCAGCATGGCGAATGCACCCAGCCTGGGGATTTACATTAGGTCAGTGGGGAAGCTGTACAGAGATCAGTCAGGGGTCTAGTCACTCATAAGTAAGGGAAGTCCTCCTAAGTCGGTCAGAGAATTGGCAATGGTCAGTCCTGGGGATACACTCACTACAAGTCAAAGTGAGTTATCAGAAGCTCCTGATGTGGTAAGAAAGTTATAGAAGTCAATTATGGGGATGAGGTTGCATACTGGGATACAAAGTAGACAATAATTGTGAAGCAAGGCAACAACATAAAGGTGGGAGATGATAGTGCATTGTAGGACATTAGTTATTGTGGGGAGTCATCGATGCTCACTGCTAGACTTAAATGGAGCAGCGAGGACAGTGCAGCATGATGGTTGACATGGAGGACCAGGGCTTAGAGGATATTGGGTGATGAAGGCACAAATGAAAGAGTTAGATGGGAACATGTTGAAACTGATGGGGTTAACAGTGAAAACAGGAAACAAGGAATATGAAAATTTGGGGTGTGGGGGTTTGCCTAGATTACTAGGATGAGCCATGAACTCACTCTGCCATTGCGACCTACCTTGCCATTGTAATGCCATCCACCCTCATTCAAATTGCAAATATACTATGGACATGGCTGCAACCAGAGTATGCAGAGTAGGTTTTTTTTTCTCTGACGGAGCATATCAGCTTGACCTGTGAGCTGCGCAAGCGCTTTTAATTTGCAATTGCATTCATCAGGCACTTATACAGTACAGGTTGAAGACATCTGTAATTCATAATCATGCTTGTGAACCAAATTCCGTGACCAACAATGTGGATTACGTGACCTGGCCACAGATAATTGTGACCATGTCATTTCAATCGCTGTGAAACAGAAATAATCAGGAACAACCTTAAAAGTGTCACCTGGAGGCCACAATTTGCAAAGGCAATTCAAGGTCCCATAGGATGTACAAGAGCACTGACTTGAGTTCTTCTCACCTGAACTATGAGTATTTTTAACATCTTCTTATCCACGATGCTGCCTTTCACGGGTGGTGTCAGGTGCAGAATTGCAAGGCTTCAGTAATCCTACTACATTTATAATCCCCTACCTTATTTATGCACAATGCTTATGCTATACACATCAGAACAGGTCTACTATGTCAAAATGTCCACGTAGACTCATTCCAAGACCAGTTTGGGACCTTCCAAGTCCTAATGCATGGTAGACTATGTTATAATTTGAGAATGATGCGAATGCTGACTACTCACATTACAATGAACCTAATGCTCCCTACACTAGTTCATTCGACCCATGGCCAATGGATTCAGCTGTGGCAGGGGTCATCATCACTGTGGCTGCACTGCAACAAAGGCTCAGGGAAATTCAGGAGAAACAGGTGCTAAACAACAGGAAGAATGCGAATACATCGGAGAGAGTGTAAAAGAGGCTGATGAGAAGTTCCAAGGATGAGAAAATTCAGGTATGAGTAAAGATTGTTGAAGCAGGACCGGTTTTCCTTGGGAAGGGGAAGGGGATATGACACAACCTTTCAAAATCATGAGGGGTCTTGACAGAATGGATAGGGAAAAACTTATAAATGGATTGAAAATTTGTTTTGAAGTTTTGCAAATTTAGCTACTATCTTTTTAAATACAGTGAAGTACTTAGGTACTTAGTCCTGCCTGGAAGTGCAGATTGAGACAGATTCAAATGGATGATTATTTAAATATAATCAAGCATTGTTTCTATTTAAAACAAAATCATTCAATGTGAAGGGTTACATGGAAAAGACAAGAGATTGTCACAAAGTTAAAATGCTGAGAAAATAAGGACAAACACTTTGGGTGTCTCATTGAAAAGTGTGGCGCTGGAAAAACACAGCAGGTCAGGCAGCATCCGAGAAACAGGAGAATCAACGTTTCGGGCATAAGCCGTTCATCGATGTGTGTCTCCTTTGGTGTCAACAATCAGCATCCCTCAATCTGGACACATTCATTACAGGAAACATACACAAAGCAAAGAAGGTATAAAATTTGTTTAAGGGCACCCATCAATACGTTATCTAATATTTTTAGATATAAGCATCAAATGTTAAAAAAAAACTTTAACCAACATACACAAAAGTTTCGTCAGAAAGAAATCATTCTGACAACCCAACTGCTTTCAATAGTTTATAGATTTCTATGAGATCCCCCCTCAATCTTCTAAACTGCAGCGAATCTGCACTAATCTACACTTTTTTCAAACATCAGTCCTGTCATCTGAGAAATCAATCTGATAAGCCTTTGTTGTATTTCTTCCATAGCTAGAACATCTTCACCAGATATGGTGGCCAAATCCACACTATACTCAAGGTGTGGTCTCACCAAGGTCCTACACATAGTAGGTCTTTAGTAGCCCCTAAGTGTCCAGTCATTCATGCATGTTAAAATATCAGTGCTTTTCTGGATGTCAATTATGTAGTGTGCATAACCAATCAGCATATACTGTCCCATTGGTGGAAGCCTTACATGTTGTAAAACAATGGTTTACATTGTAGCAGTTATGAAGGTAATAAAATAAATTTGAGAAATACTGCTTTAAACTGCAGAAATTCAAAACATGTTATTCTACAAAATTATAAAAAAAGTTTTGAAGTTGTCCATTTTTCATTAAAGTTTGCACCAAGTCTCACACACGCTGTAAATTATTCATGAACAGTGAACTCTGAGAAAATCAATTTATAAATTCCTTTTGCTGAATCCTGCTGTTCGTTTAAGTGAATAGATAATTCGGTAGATAGGATTCTGAAAATTTTTGCAATATCATTTCAGGATGTTTGGGTAATTTACAATCAGAAAAGCATTAAATGTTACACACACAGTGGAAATTTAAAAATTTGTAGATTCCACCCTCTTCCATATGGTTGCTGAAACCCTATTCAAATTGTTTCAGTTCAGGATTACGTGAGACTATATTTATCAAAATAGCATAAGCAAGCCATAATTTACATTGCAGTTTTCATTCATATAGTTGTGAAGAGAGAAATTAGGAAACTTGTCATCAATTTGTATGTACGAATTAGCTGATGGTTGTGAAGCTTATTATTCCACAGTGTATTTCCTAGGTTTCTCTCTGGTACACTGTATAAACTAAGCTATTTTTAAAATGTGTGTGTGGCTATGGAAGGAGTAAACAAAGGTTTGCCAGATTGATTCATGGGATGACAAGACTGACTTACTGGATCGGTTAGGAGTATACTCACTGAAATTTAGAAGAATGAGGTGAAATTTCACAGAAATCCATTAAATTCTACCCAGACTAAGCACAGAAAGAATGTTCTCAATGACCAGTGAGTCCAGAACCAGAAATCACAGTCTCAGGATGTGTAGTAGGCCATTTTGGACTGAGATGAAGAGAAATTTCTTCACCCAGAGATTGGTGAGCAATGTTCCTTCTAAACTATGCTTAGAGGTCCATGTAGAAAAGAAACTAGAAAGAACACTGTTGGTGAGCTTCTGGAATTCGCTGCCACAGAAAGCGGTTGAGGCCAAAACATTGAATGTTTTCAAGAAGGAATTAGATACAAGTCTTATGGTCACAGGGATCAACAGGTGTGGGGAGAAAATGGGAATAGTCATGATCGTACTGAATGGTAGGGTAGGTTCAAGGGGCCAAATGGCCTACCCATGTTCCTATTTTCTATGATTCTACTTTACTGCACATTTTTAATGTGTTACTGTTTATGCTGTAACAGGGATGCTCAAGAAAAATCAAAGGTCTGCTAACGTGTAAGCAAGAATAATACCCTTTTTTAACCATATAAATTTTGTCAGCAATAGTTCCCAAATTGAAAGAGTCCCGCACAGAGAGACAGAGACAGAGAGAGAGAGAGAGCATACGCATATTTGATCGTGGGTGTGTGTATGATGAACATCAATGGAATGATAGTTAAACAGATGAAACACACTCTGCATCAACCCTCTCCACAGATTCAGTATCTGTCTCAGTCTCTGCCTTTCCTGAATCAGACTCTGCTTGGCTACACTGGGATTGCTGTTTAGTCATTTGCAGGGAACTGTGCCAATAACCCATGAGGCAGGAGGTCAGGCTCAGCAACTCAGCAGACAAAGTTTCCCTCAAACTGGGGATTAACGTGCTGCATGCTCTGTGTTTCACTTAGCAAAGTCAATCCTTTAAAGGGAGACAAAAAAAATTGTAACAGTACAAATAGTGGAAAACAGATCACTCAAAATCTACAGCAATAGCAAATAACATTTTTTAAAAAGGAATTGGGGTAATCAATCCTTTGTTCACCCACCTGGGAAATCTCTTGTTTTGCTCACTGATGTATTCCTTTCTTGTTCAATGGGTTTACCTACTTATATGTTTGCACATTTGGTGTTGGGGGTATACGGCTTTACTCACCATTCAAGTAAAGCCTGGGATACTATTAAAACATTTTTAAATTTTGGCATTGTGGACGATGATAGCATTTATGTTGAACTCTAGTCAGTGCGTTATATATTGAAAGCACAGAAATTCACCATTATTCAGTTATTTAAAAAGTTCTCGCTTTTTGTAAGGCACAAAAAAACTATTTCAGTGAAAGCAAACTAAATTACAAAGATCAGAAAAATTGTTGCAAGCACACACAATAAATTCCAGATGTGCTTTTTTTTAAAATGTAACCATCAGGTTGAAAATAACACAACTCTCAGAGTGATGATACAGAAACTGATCATGTTTGAGCTTCAAGACAAAAGAACAGTAAGAAGGCGGAGATGTGAATAAAAAGCATAAAGCTAACATTGAACATGCAAAATTAAGGAAATATGACAACAGAATATTGAATTTTAATTTTAGTTGTCCTTTAAGTTGGGATGTACCTCAAATGCACTGTGTAATTTGTGCAAAGTACCGGGCTGGAGAGTTTTAATCATGGAGACTGGATAGAATAAGTTATTTCCCTTGGAGCAGAGAAGACTAAGGGGGAATATGATTGCGGTCTATGAAATAATGAGAGGCATAGACAGGAAGAAGCTTTCCCATTAATGGAGAGGAGATAACGACCAGGAGCATTTCTTTAACGTAAGGGGTACGACGTTAGGGGATATGAGAAAATTTGTTTTTCACCCAGAGAGTGATGGGAATCTGGAACTCTGCCTATAAGGGTGGTAGAGGCAGAAATTCCCATGACATTTAAAAAGTATTTAGATATACACTTGGGATGCCAAGACATACAAGGCAATGTCCCAAATGCTGGAAAATAAGAAAAGAATAGTAAGAAAGAATAATGGCCTAATGGCTCACCTGAAAGCGAGCATCTTTGACGGTACAGCAATTTCCCTAATATAAGTTTTGAAGGCATTTTAACATACAACTTCAACTTCAGAGTAAGAGTGTGACTCACTGAGCCACAGTTGAAACTTACATGGTTTGGTTTCAAATTGTATCTGATAGTGTTAATGAACCATTCTGGAATATTTTATAATTGAAGCAGACATATAAATACAAATTGTATTCATGCACAAAGATTATTTTGGGATGCCTCCAGAATTCTCATGTCAAGATTCTGCAAGATCTCTTTTGTCTCAGAGGACCTCTGACCACTGAAGAACGAGTTGCCTTCATCAACTGGAGAAAGGATAATTCATTCAAGCAGCTTTCTAATTCAGTCTGGAAATTCACCCAGTGTAAAATCATACAAACATGCTTGTGCACTATTGTCTCAGCACAATATGTTCATCTGCCAAAGTCACCCACAAGTAAGAATTTCAAGATTTTCAGCAAAACATCATTGACGATGCTAGCTTGGAAGAGTTGCTGGGCACACAGGGGACACAAGGAAGGGAAGCAAAAAACAATGGCAAAATGTCCCAAATTGCACAAGGAATGATGCCAGATTGTTCTTTTCTCTTCAGCCTTGTGCAATGAGAAAGATGTGCTTTTCACTATCTCAAGAAGTTCAGAAGCACCTTACAAACAAAGTACTTTTGACATGTACAGTAAGGCCAAGTTGCCAGTCTTACAGACTATATGGCTGCTCCCCATTACAAAGATTTAACTGGTGGTGGTTTCACCTGAGGGTCACCATAGGTCAGGCAAGTGTAGAGGTTGAGAAGGAGAGTCCTTCATGGTAACCTTAGTCAGTGTGGTATTGAACCCACGCTGTTGGCATCACTCTGCACCACTAACCAGTCATCCAGCTAACTGAGCTAAATGACCACTTTTTTTTTGAAGTGTAGTCTCTGTTGTGAGCCTATCAAACACAACACCCAGTTTCCACAAAGAAAGCTCCTGCAAACAGCATGTTAACCATAAAACTACTTTAATGGCATTGTTTTAGTGCAAACTTTGGCCAGGTCATATGCTTCAAAATGGCGCAATGAGATGTTTTACATTCACTAAAGAGTAAAAACAGCCTCTGTTTAAAGTCCCATCCAAAATATGGTACTTCTGACAGTGCAACACTTCTGCAGCAAATCCAAAGTTTTGATTTCAATTTTCTAGAAAGGGACTTGCACCTACAAAAATCTGAATCAGAGGCAAGTGTGTTACTAATCAAGCTGCAGGCAACATTATTGCGTATTAACTAAAATTAAAGGCGCTGAATGATATTAACTTGGCTTCCTGAAGCTGTCATCAGTAATCCCTGAACAGTTTTCAGCACTTACACATTTTAAAAAGTTATTTGCCTTCAGAAACAAAATTTGCAGTCAGAAACAAAACACAATTAAAGTTGGAAGCAACAAGAATATCTTCACAAAATTTCAGAATGGTATAAACAAGTCTTGATTTATGAGCAAAACCTCTGCAAATGTTTGCAATTCGTAACTAGTATGTAATGTCAAATATAACTCAGAAGAGGGCATTGTACTATTAAATATTTCTCCTGCTTCCAATAAGCTTTCATGAAAAAGATCTTGATTTTTTTAAGCCATCTTGATCACATATCTACTATAAATCTTGACTGATTAGAATAAAACAGCAATCATCCAGCACGAATCCAGTTAGCAACCACATTCTTCCATTTCAGAATGCATAACTTAATAAGACTTAAATGTGAAAATACATTTTGTAAGACAGGGGTTAAAGAAAGATTTCTTATATTTATCATTCAATAAAGTCACACCTTTATACAATGCACTGCAAAGAAAACAAAACACTGAATTCAGCCAAATTAATACATTTAGTTCACTTACAGTTTTGTTTCGTAGTCGAATAATATCAGACACAGACCCAGCTCCACAATATTCCATAACTATCCAGAGGTCTGTATTTTTAAAATAGCTGCCATAGTAATTCACTACATAAGCACTGGGGGAAAAAAAAGCACAAAATCAGAGTTAAAATTCATAACTCTCCTCATCTTTCACACAAATGTTCCTCAGTTCCCTTAGACAGAGGTCATAGATAGCTGGGGCAGCCAGCCATAGTCTCATCCCTCCCCCTCCACAATGCTAATGACCTATCAGATATCCACTTTATCCAGCTACAGTAGAAAACAAATACAAACAAGTTTGACACAATGGTATTCAATTGTCCACACAGAACATTCATAGAATCCCGACAGTGTGGAAACAGGCCATTTGGCCGAACGAGTCTACACCCACCCTCTGAAAGTAACCCACACAGACCCATTCCCCTACCGTATTACTCTATATTTACCCCTGACTGATGCACCTAACCCACACAGCCCTGAACACTATGGACAATTTAGCATGGCCATTTCGCCTAACCTGCACATGTTTGGATTGTGGGAGGAAACCGGAGCACCAAGAGAAAACCCATGCAGACACGGGGAGAATGCACCAGGCGGCACGGTGGCCCAGTGGTTAGCACTGTTGCCTCACAGCGACAGGGACCCAGGCTTGATTCCAGCCTCGGACGACTGTCTGTGTGGAGTTTGCACATTCTCCCAGTGTCTGCATGAGTTTCCTCTGGGTGCTCTTGTTTCCTCCCACAGTCCAAAGACATGCAGGTCAGGTGAACTGGCCATAGTAAATTGCCCATAGTGTTAGGTGCATTAGTCAGAGGGAAATGGGTCTGAGTGGGCTACTCTTCAGAGGGTCGGTGTGGATTTGTTGGGCCGAAGGGCCTGTTTCCACACTGTAGAGAATCTAACCCTCTACACAGACAGTTTCCCAATACTGGAATTGAACCTGGGTACCTGGCACTGTGAGGCAGCAGTACTAACCACTGAGCCATCGTGCTGGCAACCATGTCCAGATAACATCCATACAAAAGCAAAAGACTCCAGATGCTGGTAGTCTGAAATAAAAACAGATTGCTGGAAATGCCCAGCAGATCTGGCAGCATTTGTGCAGAGAGAAAGAAATTTAACATTTTGGGTTGTGATGACCCATCGATAGGACCAGAATGGGTAGAAATGTAGTACATTTAATGCAAGCACAAAAGGTAGAAAAGGGAGGAGAGGAGAAGAGCAAAGGGAAATGTTTATAAAAATGTCAAAAGAGATAATGGTGCCGGGAATATGGAAGATGGTAATACAAAGGAAACAAAAGATACATCCAGAAGAACTGTACATGGAAAACGGTTGTCAGCAAAAAAATAAAAAGCAGCCGACATTATAATCCAAAGTTGTCAACCTTAATGTTAAGTCTACAGAACTGTAAAGTGCCTACGAATGAACACAGTAGAAGGTTGAGGTGACAGTGAAGTGGAGAGTTAAAATCTTAGGTGTCTGAGAGCTCACAGTCACCCTTGCAAAGTGAATTGAAGAGATGGGCAAAGCTGCCACTCAGTGTGTCTTCAATCTCTGGGTGCAGCAAATGCAGTACACTGAAGAACTACAGAAAATCATTGTTTCACTTGGGAACTGTGCTAAGGGTATGAAAGTTGTGAACAAAGGATGCAGAAAGGAAAATGTAGCATTTCCTGCATTTGCATGGGAAGGTGTCACGAGAATTATACAGTCATAGAGATTTACAACACGTAAACAGACCTTTCGGTCCAACTTGTCCAGGCTGACCAGCAATCCTTAATTAATCTAGTACCATTTGCCAGCATTTGGCCCAAATCCTCTAAACCCTTCCTATTCATATGTTCATCCAGAAGCCTTTTAAATGTTGTAATTGTACCAACCTCCACCACTTCCTCTGGAAGCTCATTTCATACATTTACCATCACTGCGTGAAAAAGTTGCTCCTTACGTCCATTTTAAATCTTTTCCTTCTCACCCTAAACCCATGCCCTCTAGTTCTGGACTCCTCGACCTCAGGGAAAAGACCTTGTCTATTTATTCTACCAATGCACCTCACAATTTTACAAACTCTATAACGTCACCCTTCAGCCTCCAACTGGAGGTTATGTTCAGGTTGCTGAGAAAATTATCAGTGTTTTCTGGAGGGATCACTCCTTTGGAATACCAAAAGGGTTGAGAATATGTATTTGGCAGTGGCTTCTGTCTGGAGGAGGCAGAAATGGTGAAGCACGGTGCACTGAATGTGGTGGCTGGCAGAGAGCAAGGTGACAAACGGGAGAGATCTAGTGCAGTTCAGGAAGGCGACGAGTGAAAGCAGATATAGGAAATGGAATATGGTTGACAGTCGCATCAGCCACAGTACTGGAAGAATTCTCAGTTATGTGAAAATAGGGTTCAGACCAAAAATGTGGGCATGGAGGTTGAATTATCATAACACATACAATGACAACTCTCCCTCCACCCTGGAGGCTCCCTGCCCCCATTCCTGATGAAGGACCTTTTGCCCAAAACATCGATTTTCCTGCTCCTCGGATGCTGCCTGACCTGCTGCGCTTTTCTAGTACCATTCTAATCTAAACTCTGGTTTCCAGCACCTGCAGTCCTCACTTCTGCCTATACAATGACAACTGTCCTATACTGTTTAATGCCACCAGAATAATTCAGGTGTGGTGCAATTAGAAGAAGTAACCTTAAAATTTACTTTGTATAGAACAAAGTCTAATTTATTACAACCAATCAATCATTCAGTTATTAACATATAATTGATAAACATATAGCTTCTCATACATCTTAAATTGATTTTAAACCTAATTTATTTTGAATGCAGTATTGCAGGATGGGCATGTATCCAGGTTAACTTACTGAAGTTCAAAAACACATTGCAAGACAATCACTATATGCAACTTGACATAAATGAACCCATCTATTGTGTAAGTATAATTGTGAGTGCCACAAATACACAAAATGTAGATTTAATGTTAGTGCTAACATTGGGCTTGCAAAGCAAGCTACCAGTCTGTAACCACAGAGGAATTAGGACTAGCTTTTCAAAAAATAAATTCCAGACTCAAAGGACATCCATTTCAATGGGCAGAACTGAACCAGGTTGCATATTTTTAAATAAATGGGACGCATATGTTTTTTTTTAAAAAGGACAAACCACACTGTGCAGAAAAGCATTTCAATGGGGTCAGTCCCAAAGATCCTTTACCATGGTATCCCAGTGGGACTACTGGCTGACTTCCAGTAGAGGCGGATGCACCTGCATCCATTACTTAATCAAAATTTTAAGAAAATACCTTCAGGTGGTTTAAATTGTATGTCTTTGGATAATCCTGACAGACAGATGGCTGAATAATATCACTACCTAAGAATTTGATTGTGTGAAATATTACATTTCAGAATGAGACAAAATGATTGAAAAAACAAAATACATGGACTTAAATGTTCAACTTGTCAAACCCTCAATCACATATGTTAGAAATCACTGAGCTAATGTTATACAAACCAATAGAGAAAGAAAATATGAGTAATGCAGCATTTACAACTAGCTTTGCTTTCCTACTGAAATAAAACATATGCATCTTTGCACATTGATCTTTAGAAACATTTGCCATTAAGTATAATACAAGTTCAGAAAGCCCTTATTTATGGCTACATTTTAAATAGATTAAACAATGAAGAAATTAATTTGAGAGACTATGGACTCTTGTAGGTGGGACAAAGCAGCCTATGATATGGCACTTCTTAACACTTAATTTACAATTATTGAGGAGAATATTAATGCCGGACAACATGATATTTTCCCTTTTCAAAAACATAAGATCATCAGATTATAAGATTAAATATGTTCTATTAAACTGAGTACAAGAACATAATAAATAGGAGCAGGAGTTGACCATCTGCCCCTTCATGCCTGCTCTGCCGTTCAATAAGATCATGGCTGACCATTTTGAGGACTCAGCTCTACTTATCCATCCACTCACCATAACCCTTAATTCTTTTACTGTTTAAAGATCTTTCTTTGCCTTAAAAACATTCAACAAGACAACATCAACTGTTTCACTGAGCATGGAATTCCACTGATTCACAATCCTTTGGGTGAAGAAGTTCCTTCACGATTTTGAAGCTGTGTCCCCTAGTTCGAGTTTCACCCACCAGTGGAAACATGTTCTCTACATCTATCTTATCTATTCCCTTTGTAATTTTATATGTTTCTATAAGAACCCCCTTATTCTTCTAAATTCCAATGAGTTTAATCCCAATCTACTTAGTCTCTCCTCATAAGCCAACCCTCTCAACTCCGGAATCAAGCTAGTGGACCTTCTCTGCACCCCCTCCAGTGCTAGTACATCATTTCTCAAGTAAGAAGACCAAAATTGTACATAGTATTCCAGGTGTGGCCTCACCAGCACCCCTTACAGCTGCAGCAAAACCTCACTGTTTTTAAGTTCCACCCCTCTGGCAATGAAGGACAATATTCCATTTGCCTTCTTTGCCTGCAAACCAGCTTTTTGTGATTCATGCACAAGGACGCCCAGACCCCTTTGCACAACAGCATGCTGCAAATTTTCACTCTTTAAATAATAATCCATTTTGCTGATATTGCTACCAAAATGGATGACCTCATATATACTGATATTCCATCTGCCAGACCCTTGTCAACTCACTTAACATATCTATATTCCTCTGCACACTTCACTCTACCATTCATCTTAGTGTCATCTGTAAACTTTGAAACGCTATAATTCGTCCCCAACTCCAAATCATCTATGCAAATTGTAAACAATTGCGGTCCCAACACTGATCCCTGAGGTCCACCACTAACTACTGATCGCCAACTAGAAAAACTCCTATTTATCCCCACTACTTGCTTTCTGTTAGTTATCCAATCCTCTGTCCATGCCAATATATTATCCATAATTTCCTGCAGCTTTATCTTATGCAGCAGCCTTTTGTGCGGCACCTTGTCAAAAGCCTTCTGGAAATCCAGATACACCACGTCCAGCAATTCCTTGTTGTCCACTGTGTCCATAATATCCTCAAAGGATTCCAGTAATTAAATCTGAGCTGCCTTTCATGAGATTAGATTACTTACAGCATGGAAACAGGCCCTTTGGCCCAACAAGTCCACACTGACCCGCCGAGGCGCAACCCACCCAGACCCATTCCCCAACATTTACCCCTTCACCTAACACTACGGACAATTTAGCATGGCCAATTCACCTAACCTGCACATTTTTGGATTGTGGGAGGAAACCGGAGCACCCGGAGGAAACCCACGCAGACACGGGGAGAATGTGCAAACTCCACACAGAGTCGCCTGAGGCAGGAATTGAACCCGGTCTCTGGCGCTGCAAGGCAACAATGCTAACCACTGTGCCACTGTGCCGCCCACATGCTGCATCTGCCCAATGGGACAATTTCTATCCAGATGTATTGTTTTTCTTAACTGAGTATAGATTCAAGAATTTTCCCCATTACGGAAGTTAAGCTAACGCTCCCATTATTACCTTTCGTCCATCTTTTTTAAACACTGTCATTGCATTTGCTGCTTTCCAATCTGCCAGAACTGCCACAGAGTCCAACGAATCTTAGCAAATTATCCAGGAGTGCATTTAGTATTTTCCCTGCCATCTCTCTTAATATCTTGGGATGCATTCCACCAGGGACAGGAGACTTGTCTGCTTTTAACCCCATTACCTTGCCCAACTCATTACTGATAATGATCATTTCTGGTCCTCGCGTGCCACAGCCTTCTTATCATCAATTATTGGTATGTTATTTGTGTATTCCACTACGAAGACCAACACAATAATAACTGTTCAATATCACGGCCATTTCCTCATCACTATTTATTATATCCCCCTTCTCATCCTCTAAAGGACTAATGTTTACTTTAGTCACTCTTTTTCACTTCATATATTAATGGAAACATTTGCTATTTGTTTTCGTATTCTAAGCTAGTTTACTTTCATAATCTATCTTACCTTTCTTTCTAGCTATTCATGGCTTTCTGTTGACCTTCAAAGATTTCCCAAAGTATTTAGTTTCACACTAACCTTTGCCACATTGCATTCATTAGCTTTCAATTTGATAACCTCCTTTATTTCTTTAGTAATCCACGGCTGATCCTATCTTTTCCGATGGTCCTTCCTTTTCACTGGTAAGCACTTTTGCTGAACATTATGAAAAATCATTTTGGAAGTCTTCCACTGAACCAAAATATAGTCTTTGCTCCCAGTCTCCCTTAGGGGAGAAAGTGAGGACTGCAGATGCTGGAGATCAGAGCCGAAAATGTGTTGCTGGAAAAGCGCAGCAGGTCAGGCAGCATCCAAGGAGCAGGAGAATCGACGTTTCGTATACCTGCCTCATTACACAGGAACAGGTTGAGGATAGCTTGCTGGATCTTGGGTTCCATTACATGCTGTTCAAGATTTGGAGATGCTAGTGTTGAACTGGGGTGTACAAAGTGAAAAATCACAACACCAGGTTATAGTCCAACAGGTTTAATTGGAGGGACTAGCTTTTGGAGAGCTGCTCCTTCATCAGGTAGTTGTGGAGTACACAATTGTAAGACACAGAATTTATAGCAAAAGTTTACAGTGTGATGTAACTGAAATTATACATTGAAAAATACCTTGATTGTTTGTTAAGTCTCTCATCTGTTAGGATGACCATGATAGCTTCACTTCTTTCATATGTAAATCACAAAACTTTTTTATATAAAAAGTACATTCGCAGATTAACTGTAACAATGGGTGTCAGCCCAGATAAGATGTCGAAGGTGTTAGCCGCCTTTGTTCTCTGTCTGTGCCATAATGTTTAGACTGATTCTAATCTAAAAAATGAATTAACAGAGTCTTACATGGATTCATGCAGTTTTTGAGCAAAGTATAATGTAACTCTGCAAGTACAAATTCACCCCACCAATGTATGTGTGTTTGTGTGCATGTGGGTTTTCGTGTGTGTGTACGTGCGTCTGGGGCGGGAGGATTGTGAGCATCTGTGATAGAGAGTGTGTGTGTGTGTGCACATGTGTCTCGGGTGGGGAGTTGTGAGTATCTGAGAGAGAGAGAGTGTGAGAGAGTGTGAGAGAGTGTGAGAGAGTGTGTGAGAGTGT
>NC_057713.1:7810011-7812224 GCF_004010195.1 Chiloscyllium plagiosum
ACACACACACACATATATATATATATATATATATATATATATATACACACTCTCTCTCAGACACTCACAATCCCCACCCAGAGAGAGAGACAGACACACACACACATATATATACATTTGTGGGGTGAATTTGTACTTGCAGAGTTACATTGTACTTTGCTCAAAAACTGCATGAATCCATGTAAGACTCTGTTAACTCATTTTTTTAGATTAAAATCAATCTAAACATTATGGCACATGATATTCCTGATGCAGGGCTTTTGCCCTTCAACATCTTATCTGGGCTGACGGCAATTGTTAAAGTTAACCTGAGAATGTAAACTTTTTAAAAAAGTTTTGTGATTTACATATGAAAGAAGTGAAACTATCATGGTCATTCTAATAGATGAGAGACTTAACAAACAATCAAGGTATTTTTCAATGAATAATTTCAGTTACACCATACTGTAAACTTTTGCTATAAATTCTGTGTCTTACAATTGTGCGCTCCACAACCACCTGATGAAGGAGCAGCGCTCCGAAAGCTAGTCCTTCCAATTAAACCTATTGGACTATAACCTGGTGTTGTGATTTTTAACTTCATACTGTTCAAGGAAACTATCACAGGTATATTCTATGAACTCCTCAAGATTGCCTTGACTGACATGGTTTGAACAATCAATATGTAGATTAAAATCACCTATGATAATTGCTAGGAGAAAGTGAGGGCTGCAGATGCTGGGGATCAGAGCTGAAAATGTGTTGCTGGAAAAGCGCAGCAGGTCAGGCAGCATCCAAGGAACAGGAGAATCGACGTTTCGGGCATAAGCCCTTCTTCAGCAATTCAGGATAATTGCTATACTATTTGTACATGCAGCAGTTATTGCTTTATTCACTGTCCGCCCTACCATGATGTTATTCTATGCTGGCCTATAGACTACGCGTATCGGTGACTTTTTCTCCTTATGATTTCTAATTTCCACCAAATTGATTCAATATTTTTCTCCAAAAAACCTATATCATCTCTCACTACCACCATGATGCCATCCTTAATATCAGACCTACAACACCTCCCTTCCCTTCCAAATAATCAGATACCCCTGGATATTTAACTGCCAGTCATGACCACCCTGCAACCATATCTATTCAATGGTCACTAAATCATACCCATTCGCGATGATTTGTGCTATCAACTCATTTGCCTTGTTTTGAATGCTGTGAGCATTCAGGTAAATTGCTCTAATGCTAGTTTTTATACCTTCTTTTTGTTTTTAAACATTTTTTTTCTGTCACTATATACTTTTCACCCATCTTAGTGCAACATGGCTCAGCTGCTTACAATCATAGAAATGCACAGCACAGAAACAGATCTTTCAGTCCAGCTCATCCATGCCAACCAGATATCCTAACCTAATCTAGTACCATTTCCCAGCACCCGACCCATATCCGTCTAAACCTTTCCTATTCATATACCCATCCAGATGCCTTTTAAATGCTGTAATTGTACCAGCCTCCACCATTTTATCTGGCAGCACATTCCATACACACCACCGTGTGTGTGAAAAAGTTGCCCTTTAGTTCCCTTTCTTTCCCCTCGCATCCTAAACATATGCCCTAGAGTTCTGGACACCCCCACACCAGGGAAAAGACCTTGTCTATTTATCCTATCCATGCTCCTCATGGTTTTATAAACCTCTATAAGGTCACCCTCAGACTCCAATGCTCCAGGGAAAACAGCCCCAGGTTATTCAACCTCTCCCTGTAGCTCAAATCCTCCAACCCTGGCAACATCCTTGTAAATCTTTTCTGAATCCTTTCAAGTTTCACAACATCCTTCCAATAAGAAGGAGACCAAAACTGCATGCAATATTTCAGGAGTGACCAGACCAATGTCCTGTGCAGCGACAATATGACCTCCCAACTCCTGTACTCAATGCTCTGATCAATAAAGGAAAGCATACGAAACACCTTCTTCACTATCTTATCTACCTGTGACTCTACTCTTAAGGAACTATGACCCTGCACTCCAAGGTCCCTTTGCTCAGCAACACTCATTAGGATCTAACCATTAAGTTCTGGATTAGTGGTGCTGGAAGAGCACAGCAGTTCAGGCAGCATCCAAGGAGCAGCGAAATTGACGTTTCGGGCAAAAGCCCTTCATCAGGAATAAAGGCAGAGAGCCTGAAGCGTGGAGAGATAAGCTAGAGGGGGGTGGGGGTGGGGAGAAAGTAGCA